>NC_059073.1:298442924-298731857 GCF_020497125.1 Mauremys mutica
TTAATTTTGTGCCCTGCCCAATTAAATTTTAATAAATATTTTGGGTATACTATAAAATATTAAACTTCACACTCAGGAAGTATTTGAAATAACTAATTGAATGTGAGGAACGTGTTGCTATTTAGACTCATTAGCCTGGCTAATCCATATCCTACTTAAATGTCTCTAATTTATGTCCATTCTTACTTGTCCATAAGTAATTTTCTTTGAACTGGTTTGCATGTAATTTGCACCCACATTCTCCCCATTTTTGTTTAATATTTATTGAACTATTTCTTTGTGCCACTGAAATTTGAAGATGTTGTTATACCTCACAACAGAATTCTGTCACACCTACTGACAGTACACCAGTCTGTCCTGAGATGTCATTTATTATGTTAGTGCCAAAATAATATGTGCTGTACAACACACAGAGAAAGACATTGTCCCTTCTCTGAGGAGCATAAAATATCAAATAAGAAAAGATACCATGTATAGGATAACAAACAGTAGATGGTGAAGGGGGAAGGAAAGATGAGGATTATAACAGTAAGGTCACACAGGTACTCCATTTAGTTACACACTCATCTTGGTGTTTGAATTCAAAGGTGGCTTTTAAAGACAATACTCAGTATTTGTTATAATTGACTCACGGATTGGGGGATCATTCTTTCATTGTTCATTTACAAAACCTTTTCAGTTCACCCTTAAAAGGCCCCGGGTGCTCCAACTGTGCTGACTGGAGAGGAAAGAGACATTGCCTAAAATTAAAATAAAATGCCTGTGTTTGAAAAAGGGACAGCAGGGAAGTAATCAGAATCGCATTCATCTCAAGTTGTCTAGAATCAACCCAAATCAAATGGGCAAAGTATGAGAAATTGTATTTAGTATTATGTGAAGCATGCTTCATCTTAGAGAAATAATGGTTTAGATTTTAAAATAATATATATTGTTATAGTAGCACATATTGAATCCTGTGGATTTAGTTAACAGTTAATTAAGGCCCCCGATTTAATTCCCCTTTAAGTCTGGGCATCTTTCCATTGGTTTTGATGGGAGTTGAATTGAGTCCCAAAAGAAGGTATGTTTTCTGAGTGACCTTTAAATGAAGGAAACTGGATGGCTGATGCTATGACTTGTGACTTTTTGCCTAACATAATATTTCTCCAGTTAACATTCCTGCTCAGTAAATACCATGAGGTAGATTTTCAAAAGCAGCTAAAGGATTTAGAAGACCAGTTGCTTTTGAATATCTCCTTCACAGCTTTATTAACCAGGAGTAACTGTGTGGGACTCTGAATAGGATTTAGGCTCCTGCATTGCTTAGACGTGTTTGAAAATTTTACCAAATCCCAGTGGAATTTGAGCTCCTAAATGTCCTATTTTTTGAAAATCTCCCCATGTAGTTTAGTGAGCACCTGGGTGAGCAGGAACCCAGCTATCCCCAAGAGGTGGTGGGACTCGTTGCAGAGAGGGGGCAGCATGAGGACATCTTCACTGCTAACTTGGACAGTGTCTGGGTGGCCTTCTAACAGGGGCGGCTCTAGACATTTCGCCGCCCCAAGCAGGGCGGCATGCCGCGAGAGGCGCTCTGCCGGTCACTGGTCCCGTGGCTCCGGTGGACCTCCCGCAGACGTGCCTGCGGAGGGTGCACTGGTCCCGCGCGGCCACCGAAGCCGCACGGGACGAGCGGACCCTCCACAGGCACGCCTGCGGGAGGTCCACCGGAGCCGCCTGCCGCCCTCCCAGCGACGGGCAGAGCGCCCCCCGCGGCATGCCGCCCCAAGCACGCACTTGGTGTGCTTGGGTCTGGAGCCGCCCCTGCCTTCTAACATCATCCCCATGAGCAACAATAGCTCTGTGTGATTTATGAGCTGGCAAGGCCTACGAAGCTTAGTTTCTAACCATTGCAGCCTGGCTGCCCTAGGTATTGAATGGGGCTTGGGGAAAAGATTAGGTAGGTTGATGGAGTGATGTAGGTGAAAATCAAAGGCAAGTTTCATAGGGACTGAGGGTATGAAAGAAGGCTGGAACACCCACCGTGTGGTCAGCAATGACATCACAGATCTCACAGATTCTCTAAACTGATATGTTTATTAAGAATTATGTATTCAGTGAGAGATGGTGCAAGGAGCATGGTCTGTTTCCTGGTAGGAAGTATGGTAGTTGGGGCATTAGCCTGAACCTTTACAGACAGGGATTCAATTCTCTGCTCCACCACAAATTTCCTGTCTCACCTTGGGCAAGTCACTTGGTCTCCCTGTGCTGCTGTTCCCTCTCTGTAAAATATGGATCTCAGCACTTCCCTACCTCACAGGTGTATTGTGAGGATAAATTGAAGGGTAAAATCCTTGTGCATTTTATATAACAACCTGGTATATGGATTCTGCCAGCTCTTTTGCAGACCCAAAGTTCAGAGTTTGGTCAAGGGACCAGAGGCCTAGCAAATAGTGATTAGCTAAGAGAAAGCAGAATAAACAAGATAACATTGCCTTTGCTAAGATATGCTTGGTCAGTAGAAATGCCAGATGTTGAAGCAATAACTGAATAATTATGTTTCATCCAATGTTTCAAATTGAACAAAGAATCCCTGATCCTATTGTGTTCGTTTCTTCTGTAGGGAGATGTTCTTCCCACAGATCCAACCCTGAGTTTATGAAAGGTTGGCACATGTCAGTATAAGGCATCCTCCCACCTCCCTTTCCCAGGGACCAATGCCTGCCTTAAAACACAAAGGAGACCATCTTTATTGTCATATACTCTCACTGCTTCTTTGTTTTAACCCCTAGGAATGTACCTGTTGGACAATCAGAGGAGGTACTCCATTCCTATGGACTCCAAATCAGAATTCAACATATATATTTTATCCTAATAACATTCTGTCAAAGTATTAATTAAATGTTAACTTGCTAACTTCAGCGGAGACATTATGTAACCTGTTAACCATTGGTTAATATGCTATCTTGTCTTGCGGCTAGATCTATCCCGGGGTGTCGAACTGCCTACCCCGTCACTTTCCCCCGCCTATAGAAAATCCATATATTCCATTGTAATCAATTGATTGACAGTGTCTCTGAGCCTGATAAGCAAGGTGACATTCCACCAGCGCTGTGTGTAATAAACTCCTATGCTTGAACCTCTACACTGTGTGGATTTATGTTCCTTCATAAATTAATTAGACTCATAGACTTTAAGGTTAGAAGGACACATCATGATCTTCTAGCATGACCTCCTGCACACTACAGGCCACAGAACCTCACCCACCCATTCCTGTAATAGACCCTGAACCTCTGCTCAGTTACTGAAACCATAATTTAAAGACTTCAAGTTACAGAGAATTCACCATTTACACTAGTTTAAACCTGCAAGTGACCCGTGCCCCAGCCTGCAGAGGAAGGCAAAAAAACATAGGGTCTCTGCCAATCTGATTCAGGAGGGAATTCCTACCTGACCCCAAATATGGCCATCAGTTAGACCCTGAGCATGTGGAGAAGACCCAGCAGCCAGACTCCTGGGAAAGAATTCTCTGTAGTAACTCTAGCTCTCCCCATCTAGTGTCCCATCTCTAGCCTTTGAAGATATTTGCTGCTAGCAGTCGCAAATCAGCTACATGTTATCGTAGACAGTCTCATACTATCCCCATTAAAGACTATGAGGTGATCAGATGTAGTGGTACATTGTATGTACCTTAGATTGCGACAATGGCTCAGTAGTTCTGCGTATGAGTGAAAAGAAAGCAATGTTGCTATTCCACATTTCTAACTGGCTGTAGCCAAAAGCCTTTCAAAACAACTACAGGCTGGAGTTGAAGAACAATGGCATTCATTGGAGGCAGATTTTCAGTGAGGTCTGTACGTACCGCTCTAGCATATCTCATTGGCTTTATGTAATGTATTGAGTCTGCAGGTCTCATCCAATGAAGTTTCTCCTTCTTTTTTTGCCTTTCTAGAGCCAGCTGTCATTGCAGGCAAAACGCTCAGAGTTGTAAATGCAACAAAATTCGTATTAGTTAGAGAGCTTGATTCACTCTTGTATTAGTCTAGTTTACATGGGTCTAACCCAGTAAAGCATATTGAGACCTCTGCGCCATGGTATTTTATGTGTATTTGCTACAAAACTGCACTGTGTGGAGGTATCCCTGCCCCCACACCCCCACCCCACACACATAGCGGAAGGCAGAACAGTTGAGTCTGACCCTTCAGGAGAATTATCTTTACCTGGCTGAAATGATTTATCTTTTGGCTTGCCACATCAGAGTGTCTAGATAAAGTGACATGTAAAATGTTGTCTATAGTGTTCTGTCTGTAGTGTCATGTTGTCAGTAGTATTGTTTCCTGGCTCTGACTGCTATGTGGCATAGTGTTTGCAAAACACTATGAAACCAATTGCTCTTCAAAATGAATTGCTCTAACAATCTGTGTGGTGAATGCCAATGGTACAATGCCTACGGTAGCTGTGTCTCATTAGGCACAAGTAATGACTGCACATGAATTGAGACCCTTATTCACACAACTTTAAAAGCTGATGGTAAGGGCACGAATATTTGAAGATGACAGCACATTTACTGACATTTCCTCGCTGGAGCTGTGCCTGTCTGGCGTTACTTCATTTTTGCTCACCATTTGACGGTACAGTAATATCATTTTTCCTTCTTTGTAGTACAGTAACTCCTCGATTAACATGGTAGATATGTTCCTGAAAAATGCGACTTAAAGTGAAACGATGTTAAGCGAATCCAATTTCACCATAAGAATAAATGTACATTAGGTTCCAGGGAATTTTTTTTTCACCAGACAAAAATTATATATTATATAGATATACACACAGTATACATTTTAAACAATTTAATACTGTTCACAGCTATGATGACTGTGAAGCTTGGTTGAGGTGGTGAAGTTAGAGGGTAGAAGAGGGAGGGATATTTCACAGGGAATGCCTTGCTGCTAAATGATGAACTAGCACTCAGCTGAGCCCTCAAGGGTTAACACATTGTTGTTAATGTAGCCTCTCACACAAGGCAGCAGAAACAGGAGGGAGGGGAGACAGCATAGTAGACAGAGACAGATACACACCTTGTGTGTGGGAGAGAGAGAGAGACGCACACTGCCTCCTTAAGTATGCTGACCCACTCTTAAGTGCATTGTCTTTTTAAGTGGATCAGGAAGTTGAGACAGCAGCTGCTGCCCCCAGCTCTCTCTGTCTCTCTCCGTCTGTGTTCCCTCCCTACTTTATATGGAGAAGGAGTAAGCGGGGTGCAGGAGCAGGGGGGAAGGGGACACCCTGACATTAGCCCCTCCCTTCTCCCCCAGCTGAACTGCCGATTGATCACCTGCTGGATGGTTGCAGCACAGGGAACTTAGTGGAGCAGGGAGCTGATGGGGGAGTTAATGGGGGGCTGCCGGTCCACCTTCGTTACAAGCCCCCACTAGCTAGCTGCAACGGGCTGCTCATCGTGCAAGCTGTTGAGAAAGCAGGCGGCTGCCAAACAATGTTAGCAGGGAGCATTGCACAACTTTAAATGAGCATGTTCTCTAACTGATCAGCAACATAACAACGAAACAATGTTAACCGGGACGACTTTAAGGGAGGAGTTACTGTATTGTAGTTCCATTTCTCATTATGTTTTCCAAGTTAGTCGCTTAGGCATAAGAGTCCATTAGCTAATTGTCAGCATTAATAAGTCAGCTTTTTGAAACAAGGGGTTAGTTTAGCAAGTCTTCAGTGTTATGTTTCATAAAAAAAAATACGATGGATGCAGCTAAAAGTCCCTTTCCAGTTCCAATTAAGTTAAAGTGATTAGAAAAAAACTTGGGAATGGGATTTTTTTCCCAAGTTCTTTTTAGTGTTTGTTTATCTAGAAATATTTCAGTCTCAATTACTATACCTAATGGACTCCTCGTTTCTCATTATGATAACCAGGGAGGGAGGCAATGCTACTAGACAAGCAAATTTACATTAAGGGTAGTCATGGAAAGTGTTTACGTTATTCACAACTGACCTGACATAACTCAGCCATAATCTCATGCTCAATGACCTACTTCAGGAAATTTTATATTAGGATTTCTAACTATTTCCAAAACTGATTGATGATTCTCCTCCTCCTGTGTTGATAGCATATAGTTTGACAGAGAAGAGAAAAGGCCAAGCAAACAAACTACAGAACATTAAAAACATGTGTAATCTTAAAGTAAATAACCTTTCATATGCTATACAAAGCGTAACCTTTCGTTGGTTTGCTGGTATTATAAAGAGACAATAAAAATTTCCAACAGGCGTCCCTTCTCTGACAACAATATTGGACATCCTATGCTTTAGCAAGTAGATTGCAGGTCTTTTCATACAATGAAATATTGAGCACACCAGCTGTTCAGCCCTTGGTATTTTATGTTTGCTCATGGGCTAAAAAACAAAAAAAGGTTTAGCATTCCTCTCTTCACCCTGGTGTACTCCAGGCAGCAGGGGACACAGTTGCAGGTGGATATACCCCCAGTCGTAAAGGTGACGAGCAATTAAAAAAACCCTTAAAAATCCCCACTCCAAGCAACAACAAAAAATCCTTGGTGCATACATCCTCAGCTGTAGCATAACTAAGCATAAAGAAGACCTTAGGGTTTCTTGCTCTGCCCGGGAAGGGTTTTGTATTTGATGTATGGACCCTCGGTGGTAGTCGGCCAAGTAATACAGGGGAAGGCTTAACGTTTCTCCCTTTGGCCCAGGCTGGGTTAACATTGTAAGCCCCGGTGCCGGCGTGGGCAACGTAAAATCTCAAGTAACTAAAAAAAACCTTAAAAGTTGTACTGATGAATTGTGACAATATGTTCAGGAAACAGAAGGGTACAAGAGCAGACTTGAAAGTCCCGCAGTCGTGTGTGATGGCATCAACAATGGGTTCAAGGCTGGACGGACGGGCATTAGGGAGCTCAGACATGGGTGTGCCGCTGCCTGGCTTGCTGGTGTCATGGGAGGCTGGTGGACTTGAAGCCCGAGCCATGGAAAGGGCGACAAGAAGGGACGGGACTCTGTTACCTCTTTCAAAGGGGGGGTAAGAACCTCAGCAAGGTGGGATACAATCCCTGGGGTTCCATGGCAAAGTTTCAAAAAAGCGTCTATACATGGCACAATTTGTTAAACCTGTATGCCAAGTATGAAAGGCAGAAGGGTGAAAATTTAGAGGCAGTTATGGGATTGATATAAACTGCAGTGGCCATGTGGTACCAAATGTTGTCAAAATAAAAAAAAAAGTTGGAGAAAAGTGAAGAAATGTGTACCCAGAAGCTGGTAAAAATTAAGCCACTAAAAGCGCAAATTACTACCCAGGCGGCAACCCAAGGTGGCAAGGCAATGTGCCCATGAAAAGGGACAGTTCACCACCACCACCAACAACAAATTGGCCCCAAACAAGCAGGCAGGCAACAAATAAAAATAAATAAATAAATAAATAACAGGTTGGACGCCCTGAGGGCATAGTGGCAGGAGTAAGGAAAAGAGTAAGTGCAGACATGGAAAATTCAAATCCCTAAAATAGTACTTAAAATGGTAACATCTAAGTTAGGTAAGGTATCATTTTAAAAAATAAGCAAGTAATTATTAAAAAAAAAGTAAAACGTGAACTCTGCAAAGGCTAAAAAAAGTAAGTGGTTAAACTTTGTAAAAATGTTTTTTTTAAAGAGTTATTAAAAAAATTCTTGGTTTCTTTGCAGCCATTCTGAAGAAAAATAGGCCCTTTTACCAAAAAAAAAATGTTTTGGGTAATATCAAAAAATACTAAGGTTTTAATACACTTGCTAAAGCAAAAAAAAAAATTTTAAAAAATCACTGTTTAATACTTATCAATACAAATAAATGCAGTATGTTTCTAGCATAGTAAGGCCAAACCTTTTAATTAAAAAAATTGTTATTAAAAATGCACACCAAGCTCTAAAAGCAAAAATATAAAAAGTTAGCCCACTCCGTATATGGCACATAAAATCCTTCTGGCTACCCCAAACCTTGAGCCAGTGGGCTGGGGAGGGCGGGAAGCTGATGAACATCAGAGATTGTACCAAGTAAACTTCTCAAAAGTGGGTGTGCTTGTCCTTGCTTGTTGCTCCAAAGCCCTATATTAAAAACATTTTAGTAAAATCGTATATATAAAATAAATTAAATAATAAAACCAAAGTACTGTATAATGGGCAATGTGTATGTGTTAATTCTTAAAAAAAAGTGTTTTTAAAAAATAGCAACCCACTAGCAAACAAATGTAAATGTAATGTAAATACTGTGTTTACCAATCATCACATTTACTGTTTGCCACAACCAAAAAAGTCTCAGCTTTGCAAAGTTAAAAAAAAAATCTATGTAAAACCCTCAAAGCCGTAACGGCCACTTTAAATCCTGGTCTTCATCTGCTCATGGGATTATCTGGATAATTATATTTATGAGGAGGGAAAGTACCTCCAAAGGCTCTCCCTGGTTCAAGCAACTGATGGGGCCCAAGCCACAGTCTGGCATAAGGCTGGAGGGAGGAGCCATAAAGGCAATGCATAGTCCAAACAAACACAGCAGGGCCACAGCAAAATACCTGGTGGGTGGCCCCGGACCTCCCATGGACCCCCAAGGGGCAGACCCTGTTCCTCATGTGGTGGCCTGAAGCAAAATAAAAGGCCTTTTGGCGGGTAATAGCAAGTATTAATCCCTAAATGCAATATCATTGTAGTGACCTCCTAAACCAGGCAAACAACATCCATAACGGAAGCCAGGGTGGGCTGTAACAGGACAACTAATGACTTAAAAAGTTTTTGTATGTGTCTCAGTTTTCCCAATAGGTGCATTTACATTGTCCTTTTTCTTTCCTTTGCTTTGTTAACAGAACAGGCAGTAATAGTGAAAGCCCAGGAACACCCCAAACAAAAATGGTAAAACTGCTCTTGCTGCTTCAAGACTTCAAAATCCTTCACTGTAATACAATGTATCTATGGTAGCATATTTTTATAAAATTCCTTGGGTTTCTGATGTTTTTGTCCTCCTTTGTTAATTTTACCATTATCCAAAATTTTCCATGGTAAAAATAAAAGGTCTATTGTCCATTGGCAAGGGGGCAGTTGCAGCGCGTCATCCTGGAAGTGTGGCACCATGTATTACCTGGGCGTTTTTCCAGGGACGGCCCCCTGCCGAGAGCCCCAGGTCCCCTGGCCCTGTGTCTCCCTCCCCAGTTGGGTCCCAGATGGGGTTAACCCCAAAAATGCCAAACCCCACAAAATAGAACCACCCAAACCAATATTGCGTCCCATCTCCCTTCAAGCCTCCCTCCCAAAAAGTGTGTTTCGACCTGGGAACAATGGCCCCTACCTTTAAAAAAAAAATCTCTATCCATACTGCCAGCACTTGTGGTTCCACCAAAAAAAATGAAAAATCTAAAAGCAATGGCTCAAGTAAACCACTGATGGGAGGGTACATGGGGAGGTTTTCAATGTCACAAAAAAGTTCAGTATTAAAAGCTGGCATCGGGATGTAGATGCAGTGTTGGTCCCCGGATGGTGTAGGGTTCAATCTAACCCCTGGAGTTCCAAATGTTAGTATATCACATATATCACCCACTCATCCACACACACAGCCCACCAGTGTAAAAAGGTAAATATTACATGCCCCAAACAATTTCCAGCATCCCTTTTAAATTGTAGCCTCCTCCGCTTAGCTCTGCAAAAATAACTCTAAGAAAGCACCTCCACATCTCCCCCCACCAGCTCGGCATACTTGACATAATTGATGGTAAATGTTACCAGCCACTAAACACAAAGCAGCCACTCAAAGCTAAATCCTCCTCAATGCCACCTTAAAAGCTTTAAACATTCACCTGCTCCAGACACGCTTCCAGGGCCCAGCCTTCCCCCCAAACTTGCCCTCCTTACACAGACGTTGTCCTTGCCCCCCCCCAAAAGGTAAACCTTAGTAAGCTCCTTGTGGGATGGGGCCGATTCAGTGGCTAGTATTTAAAATATTCAGCAAGGGGACATAAAAACAAACAGTTAAAACAGTTAAAAAAGGCCATGGGGCTGGTCACAAGTGGGGCTCTTATCCACCTTACAGTGGCCACCTCCGCACTCAAACATACTGTGAAATTGGCCTTCCACACACGGGACACCTTGTGGGAACTGATTAAAACCATAATGGAGGCCAAGGACCAACTAGCGTGGGATTTGGTGTGTCCCAGCTCCAACAATAGTTAACCCAACAAGGCCATAGCAGCCATAAGGATGTGCTCCATGGAGCCTGGCCTGGGAAAATCCATTCCCACTCAGGGATTCCCCGAAGCAATGGCCTTTTCGCTATTCCTGGAGGCTCACTAACTGGGAGTGCACAGACATAGCCTGCTCCTGCACGGCCTTTGGTCCTATAAAATGAGTGTGGGCCCCCGCTATAAAAATCCAACCGGGCCTTTGGGAAGGCTGCCTCTGGGACTGGGTGGTCCATCGCGACGTGTGGAAGGTGGCACCACCCCCCCCCAATGATATGGCTAAGCGGTATGTGCTGACAACATCTTCTGACTATCAGCACATATGAATTGCAAAGGGCAACACCTGGCAGCTATGGCCCATAAACCCCCCTCAAATAATGTGTAAATAAAAAGCAATACCAGGTCGCTTTTATGAGGTGGGTCAACACATCTGCTGAAAACAGAAGGAATCGGGATATGCCCCCACTAAGGCACATATGTTTACCAATACCACCGCGTGTTTTTTAAGGACCACCTACCTCAGGGTGCCCCTTGATTTGCTGTTATACTCTTAAGTGCAAAATTTTTCAGTGCACTCGCCTGCAATTATGCCAAGTATGGTTAATATTTCTAACTATATTGTGTTTAATTTTTCATGGATTACGCCCAAAGTTTTTCTCCCGTTGACACACGTCCGGGAGCAACTCGGCGTATTCCAGACAAATGCCTCCTTCTCTACAGTGTTGCAGCATACCTTCAATGTGGAGAAAGCTGCCTTTGCCACCGCCATTTGGATGGGGCATCTATGTCAACAAGGGAATGTGTTATGCTGTGTTACTAAAGCCAGAAGCCATTACTGACTTGTGTGTTCAATTGTTGCTGCCCTAATAATTTTGTTTGGGTTATATTGCTGCTTGTGTAGGAGGCCAATGATAACACTGGCCCTGGTGTTGAAGGGAGGGTGGAAAACTAAGTGATGACCCCCTCAAAACATAATGTTGATTCAGGGTCAAGGGGGGAAATGTCACAATAAAATTGCCACCCCAAGGGGTCCCCTGGGTAAGCACCAGCTTTGTATATTGCTAATGCTTTTACACGCATTGGAAAGGATTTTGGGAATGGTTGGAGGTGTGAGTGTGGAGTGAAAGTTTCCTTCACAGATTGCGAGAGGCCAAAGGGGGAGGAAGGGAGAAAGGAATGGGTTAACTCAACGATTCAGCTAGGCTCGAAGCTAAGGAGCAAAACTGTCGCTGAATCCCAACACACACAAACAAGCTCCCTGCTGCCAAACAGCCAAAAACCTGTGGGAAAGGAGAACTGAACCAAACAGACCTGTAAAACAGGAAAGATTGTGAAGGCCAGTGAGTTAAAAAAACGACAGTCTTGCGACCCTGAAGCCAGTGTGTTTTGGAGAAGCTAAGGGAGCCACAGAAGGCCAGTTTGGACTGGTACAGAAAGCAGGATCCCTGGACGAAAACACCCCTGGAAAAACCCAGAGCTTAAAAACCCTCCCGAGAGCTGAAGCAAGTCAGAGATCAACAGCGGACGCTGGACGGCCTGTGCACAGGACAGAACTCTTGTCCACTCTCCCCCCTCTTCTTCTTATGTTACACCCAGGCATGGCCAGACTTGGGTTGTGCGTGTGTGAGTATGAAAGCAGGTGAGGGTTTGGGCATTAACACTTTCTTCCTTCCTTTGAGTGATGTGGGAAAAACCCAGAACTCACCACTGTTATTTAATTAATAAAGCTTTAAAATTTCTTTGCAAAAACTTTGTAGTAAGGTCGACTCAACTGTCTTCCTGAATACACCATTAAATATTATGGAATAGATGACACAGCACTTAACATAAGAACATAAGAACATAAGAAAGGTCGTACCGGGTCAGATCAAAGGTCCATCTAGCCCAGTATCTGTCTACCGACAGTGGCCAATGCCAGGTGCCCCTGAGGGAGTGAACCTAACAGGCAATGATCAAGTGATCTCTCTCCTGCCATCCATCTCCATCCTCTGACGAACAGAGGCTAGGGACACCATTCTTACCCATCCTGGCTAATAGCCATTTATGGACTTAGCCACCATGAATTTATCCAGTCCCCTTTTAAACATTGTTATAGTCCTAGCCTTCACAACCTCCTCAGGTAAGGAGTTCCACAAGTTGACTGTGCGCTGCGTGAAGAAGAACTTCCTTTTATTTGTTTTAAACCTGCTGCCTATTAATTTCATTTGGTGACCCCTAGTTCTTGTATTATGGGAATAAGTAAATAACTTTTCCTTATCCACTTTCTCAACATCACTCATGATTTTATATACCTCTATCATGTCCCCCCTTAGTCTTCTCTTTTCCAAACTGAAGAGTCCTAGCCTCTTTAATCTTTCCTCATATGGGACCCTCTCTAAACTCCTAATCATTTTAGTTGCTCTTTTCTGAACCTTTTCTAGTGCTAGAATATCTTTTTTGAGGTGAGGAGACCACATCTGTACACAGTATTCGAGATGTGGGCGTACCATGGATTTATATAAGGGCAATAATATATTCTCAGTCTTATTCTCTATCCTCTTTTTAATGATTCCTAACATCCTGTTTGCTTTTTTGACCGCCTCTGCACACTGCGTGGACATCTTCAGAGAACTATCCACGATAACTCCAAGATCTTTTTCCTGACTCGTTGTAGCTAAATTAGCCCCCATCATGTTGTATGTATAGTTGGGGTTATTTTTTCCAATGTGCATTACTTTACATTTATCCACATTAAATTTCATTTGCCATTTTGTTGCCCAATCACTTAGTTTTGTGAGATCTTTTTGAAGTTCTTCACAATCTGCTTTGGTCTTAACTATCTTGAGTAGTTTAGTATCATCTGCAAACTTTGCCACCTCACTGTTTACCCCTTTCTCCAGATCATTTATGAATAAATTGAATAGGATTGGTCCTAGGACTGACCCTTGGGGAACACCACTAGTTACCCCTCTCCATTCTGAGAATTTACCATTAATTCCTACCCTTTGTTCCCTGTCCTTTAACCAGTTCTCAATCCATGAAAGGACCTTTCCTTTTATCCCATGACAGCTTAATTTACGTAAGAGCCTTTGGTGAGGGACCTTGTCAAAGGCTTTCTGGAAATCTAAGTACACTATGTCCACCGGATCCCCCTTGTCCACATGTTTGTTGACCCCTTCAAAGAACTCTAATAGATTAGTAAGACACGATTTCCCTTTACAGAAACCATGTTGACTATTGCTCAAGAGTTTATGTTTTTCTATGTGTCTGACAATTTTATTCTTTACTATTGTTTCAACTAATTTGCCCGGTACCGACGTTAGACTTACCGGTCTGTAAACTTCTCTGCTTTACATTTTCTTAATCAGTATTTCTAAGCTGATTTTATATTTTAAATGTACTCTTACGCCTTCATAAAGTAATCATTCCAGATTATTATATATTCAATTTACTGAAACAAAGACATTATTTTAAATTAATCAGGCACAGAGGTTGTGTGTTCATAACAATGCTTATTGCTTTTAGAAAAAGGGAACACTAATTTACTTTGTGTGATCTCCCTAACAATAGACACGTTTATGAAATTTCACCAACTTTAAAAAGTATATTTCCAAAGATTTTAGGTATAACAAAGGATTTTATATCTTACTAAAGTACTGATTTTTCTGGAGGGTTCTCTTAAAACTAGTTCATCAGATACTCAGAAGTAAAGAAAGGAAAACTCTTTGTACAGCTATCTGGAAGGAAAGGGGTGTTGTCCCTTTTAGGGCTCTCTTCAACTTGGGGGCAGGGGAGGTGAAGGGAAAAAGGGATGAACAGAGAGGACTTTGGAAGCAAGTATTTTTTAATATAGTAATTAAAATTAAAATGTGTATTTTTGATAAAGGTGGTGTTTTGAAAGATTTGTTTAAAAAACTATCTGTCTGAAGATCCAAACATTTAAGGCTAAAGATGATTGTGCATCTAAAAATCTAGGCAAGGATTTTTTAAAGATGTAATTTAATACCAACTCACTAATGACATTTTTTTTAAATCAAATTTTAAACTAAGGTTCTGTAGACTAACATGTTCTGAGTAAATATTACAGTAATACACACCTGTTTTTGTCAGTAAATTCAGAAACTGACAGTATATACCTGGGGGTTGGAAAATGCCTGTTAAAGGCTTCATTACCCCTTGAATGGTTCTTTAACAGTTTCAATGTTGTGCTAATAGGTCTGGCAGGCTGGAGGCTTTTTCACTTTTAACTTACTAGATCCCCTCCAGAGTGAGAGTGACCAGGCTGCAGCAGCCAGCTGTGGGAGCCTGCAGGTTCAGAATAGGGATAGGAAAGCTCAGGCAGGGCCGTCCTTAGGATTTATGGTGCCCTAGGCGGGATTATTAAACTGGTGCCCCTGTGCCTGTCTTGCTCTTAGCAACAGAAACATAAGCTTACACTACTGGAAAACTTGCCACATGCATGTTATTAAAACCAGTTTAACTTAATTAAGGACACTGTAATGCTGATGGACTAGCACTATAGAAAAAATTCTGATTTGACAGAATGATGCAAATAATATAATTTTTTTAATTTGTCAACATTTTATTGGAAATTTCTATGAAGAGGTATTGAAACAAGGATTTGTTTTTAATTAAAAGTAATCTTTCTGGCTTTTTTGGCTGCAAAATCAGTAAGAATGTCATCGTATGACAAAGACAAAGTGATGTCTTGTTTGATTGCAAGAATAGCAAGACCAATCAAGTGTTCCTGACTCCTTGTAGGGTGGAGATAGTTTTTAATGAGCTTTAGTTTTGTGAAACTCCGTTCTCCTGATGCTACTGTTACAGGAATTGTCAGTAGAATACGAGTGGCAACGTACACATTAGGATATATGTCAACAAGTTTGCTGGTATGAGTAAACTGTACAATGTCCATCATCGATTTTGCATGTGGCAACATTGATGACAGTGTACTCAATTCTTTGTACAGTTCAAGTCCATTTAAATCAAAACAATCGCCGTGCTTCAGGAGGCTCTCTAGATCAGGGGTCCCCAACGCGGTGCCCATGGGTGGCTCAGTGCACCTGCATACTGGCTGGCAGACAAGCATCCGCCGAAATGCCACCAAAATTCGGCGGCATTTCGGCGCCGATGCCTCTGATGACACTGCTTGCCGCCGATAAGCAGCGTCATCCAGAGGCATCGCCACTGAAGTGCCGCCGAATTTCAGCGGCATTTCGGCGGATGCTCGTCCACCGCCACGGTCCTTCGTCTGGCGCCCGCCAGACAAAAAAAGTTGGGGACCACTGCTTTAGGTTCTTGCAGTTTATCATTAGTTGTTCTTGTTTTCCTATTTCGTTTAATTTAGTCCTGCTCAGCCCACCTACCAGCTGAGTGAATGGAACCCCAGGCCGACAGCGGGTTGAGTGGCTCAGCCAGGGTTTCAGCCACCAGCCTGCTCAGCTCGCTGCCAGCCTGGGGTTTCTTGGGGGTCCCCAAGCCAGCAGTGGGTGCTGAATGGGGCCGGCGGCCAGGACTCTGTGTGGCAATGGGGCAGCAGCCGGAACCCCAGAGCAGCGGCGGGCAGAGCCGCTCAGCCCACCGCCGCATGCCATCAAAAATCAGCTCACGTGCCACCTTTGGCACATGTGCCATAGGTTGCCAACCCCTGCTCTGTACATTAGTAAGGAGATGAGCCCATTACAGTTGTTGGAAGGCTTTGTTTAGCAGTAACAGGGCTATAGGAAAGTCAGTCAACATTTTTTGTTTCTCTGATGAAAACTGGCCCACTCCCTTCCCCATACCAAACTTGTCACAAATAATTGTCAACAAATTAATTTTCTGTTTTTGGTTCAGATATTGGTTTTTTTAAAAAAAATATTGAAATTAAATTCAGGATTGTTAACAAGTCTTTTGGCGAACAAATTTGTTAAATGACAATCTAAATGGCAACGCAGTACTGCTTTCATGCTTGGCTCACCCCTCAGCCTGCTGGTCCAACAGCTGCAGTAAAGGAGGAGATAGGTGGAAAACTGCAGGACCCCAAAATCCACCTCTTGGGGTGCAGAGTGGCAACAGCAGCAGCAAACCCTCAGATCTGATCACACACCAATGGGCACCATTGCCAGCCCAACAGACCATGGTGAAGTTAGCACAGCATCTGATCTCAGGGACGGGGCACCCATGGAGCCACAGCAGCTCATCCTGCCCTGTGCAGCTCCACGTGTGGGAGAGATGCGCTCCCCAGCTAGGATGACCAGATCCAGATGTCCTGATTCTATAGGGTCAGTCCCGATATTTGGGGCTTTGTCTTATATAGGCACCAATTACCCCCACCTAGGGTGACCATGTGAAAAATCGGGATGGGGGTGGGGGGGGAATAGGAGCCTATATAAGAAAAAGACCCAAAAATCGGGACTGTCCCTATAAAATCGGGACATCTGGTCACCCTACAGGTGAGTTCCTTCCCCCACCCCTTCCCAGAGACCCCAGCCGCCAATCCCCTTCCTCAGACCGTGCTGCATTCACCTCTCTCTAGGACCCAGCAGCCCTGCTCTTACATGCTCCACTGCTTCCCATCTGTCCGGGCTCCCAGCAGAGCGGTGCCCCCAGACCTAGTAGTGCCCTAGGCGGCTGCCTGTTCTGCCTATTGCTAAGGACAGCCCTGAGCTTGGGGGTTGGACACTAAAACCCAGTGGTGCCCCAAATTTTCAGGTGCCCTACGCAGCTGCGTATTTTGAGTATGCCTAAGGATGGCCCTGTGTGGATGCTTTGATGTTAGGTCTGAAGTGGGGCCTGTTCTGTATCTAAAACCTGTTGGGAACATGATTCTCTTTCTACCTTCATTTTTCTACTTTTTCTAGTTGCGTTCATAAACAGGGCTAGTGTTCATTGTGTGTGTTCTTTTAACATCAAGCAGACTCATTGTGCACCTCTGTGTCTTGAAAAGCCCCAAATGGTACATGCTGTCAGTACTTAAAGATTCTCTACATGATAAAACAAATAAGAAATACACTTTTATAGACCCTATCCTGCAAATCTTCTGCATAAGGAAGTACCATTGAGTACAATAGGAGTTGAACACAGAGGTTTTGCAGAATCTGCATACATTTTAAAGATGGAGTTTAGTTTGGTTTGCTTTTATGGTAAGAGGATAACTGAGAAAACTCTCTCACATTCCTAAGTTAATCATAATGTCTCATCTCATCACACACTCCCTCCTTAGGCACCAACTCTTTGAGCGCTCCGGGTCTGGAGCACGGACAGGGAAAAATTGGTGGGTGCTTTGCATCCACCGGCAGCTACTCACCCTACCCCTCCACCCCAGCTCACCTTCACCTCCACTTTCTCCCCGAGCGCGCCTTCCCTGCTTCTCCCCCTAGCTCTCAGCGCTTGCTGTTTTGTGGCGGCAAGAGCTGGCAGGAAGGGGGGAAAAGGAGGAATGCGGTGCGCTAGGGGAAGAGGCGGGGTCGGGCGGGGATTTGGGGAAGGGGTCCAATAGAGGCAGGGAGGGGGCGGAGTTGGGGGGGACTTTGGGCAGGGGTTGGAGTGGGGGCGGGGCAGGGCCAGGAGGAGGCAAGGCAGGGGTGGAGTCGGGGCAGGGCCAAGGCAAGGTGGGGGGGTTGAGCACCCACCGGCACTGGGAAAAGTTGGCACCTATGGGGGAGGGGAAAGTTGAAGCATAGTCACAAAATGCTGACTGCTAAATTCAGATGACAGCATTTAAGCAATGAGTATATCAGCTGTATAGCTCCCTTCGCTCCAAGAATGTTCCCTACCAATAATAATGGACCTAACATGGGCAATACCTTGTTGAAAATTGGCCCTTAATTAATCCATGCTGTAGGAATCGAAAATTGATTGCATGGGGTAGAAGGCCAATAGTTAATTATTTTCACATTCCTGAGTCACCTAAAATTGAAAAGGAAATATTATTATACATTATTACATATTAAAAGCAAGAGGAAGACCAAGGACAGGATAGGCCCATTACTCAGTAAGGAGGGGAAAACAGTAATAGTAAATGTGGAAATGGCAGAAGTGCTAAATGACTCTTTTTGTTTCAGTTTTCACCGAAAAGGTTAGTAATGATGGGACATCTAACATAGTGAATGCCAGTGAAAATGAGGTAAGATCAGAGGCTAAAATGGGGAAAGAACAAGTTAAAAATTACTGAAACAATTTAGATGTCTTCAAGTCACAAGACCCTGATGAACTACACCCTAGAATACTCAAGGAGCTGACTGAGGAGATATCAGAGACATTCGTGATTATCTTTGAAAAGTCATGGAAGACGGGAGAGATTCGAGAGGACTGGAAAAGGGCAAATAGAGTGCCAATCTATAAAAAAAAAAAAAAAAGAAAGACAGCCCAGGGAATTATAGACCAGTCCACTTAACTTCAGTACCCAGAAAGATAATAGAGCAAATAATTAAGCAATCAATTTGCAAACAGCCAGAATATAAAGGGTGATATGTACCAGTCAGCATGGATTTGTCAAGGACAAATTGCATCAAACCAACCTAATAGATTTATTTGACAGAGTAACAAGCCTTGTGGATAGGGGGTAAGTGGTAGATGTGGTATATCTTGACTTTATAAGGGTTTTGATACCGTCTCGCATAAAAAAGCTTGGGAAATACAACTTAGATGGAGCTACTAGAATGTGGGTGCATAACTCGTTGCAAAATCATTCCCAGAGAGTAGTTATCAGTGGTTCACAGTCAAGCTGGAAGGGCATAATGAGGTGGGTTGTGCAGGGATCAGTTCTGAGTCCGGTTCTGTTCAATAGCTTCATCAATGATTTAGATAATGGCATAGAGAGTACACTTATAAAGTTTGCGGATGATACCAAAGTGAGAGGGGTTGCAAGTGCTTTGGAGGAGAGGATTGTAATTCTAAATTATCTGGACAAACTGGAGAAATGATCTGAAATTAATAGGATGAAATTCAATAAGGACAAATGCAAAGTACTCCATTTAGGAGAAACAATTAGTTGCACACATACAAAATGGGAAATGACTGCCAAGGAAAAGATATGGGGGTCATAGTGAATTGCAAGCTAAATAGGAGTCAACAGGGTAACACTGGTGCAAAAAAAGCAAACATAATTCTGGATTGTACTAGTAGGAGTGTTGTAAGCAAGACATGAGAAGTAACTCTTCCGCTCTACTCCATGCTGATTAGGAACTGGAGTATTGTATCCAGGAAAGTATTCTTTTCAGGAAAGATGTGGACAATTTGGAGAAAGTCCAGAGAAGCGCAACAAAAATGATTAAAGGTCTAGAAAACATGACCTAGGAGGGAAGATTGAAAAACCTGGGTTTGTTTAATCTGGAGAAGAGAAGAATGGGAAGAGTGGGGGACTGTGATACAGCATGGCCAGAAGGCAGCAGGAGAGTGTTACAAGGGAGCCTCATTCCCTGTAAGGGGAAGAAAGTTTGCTATAGATTAACTAGAGCACCTGAAACCAATTAGAGTACCTGCAGTCAGTCACATGATAAAACCCCCCTGCTTCAATCAGAAAGTGTGGGAGTTGGAGCAGAAAGGATTGGTATTGGAGCAAAGAACAGTTTGAAGGAGTCGGAGCAAAGAACAGTTTGAAGAGAAAGCAGAGGAAAGTTTGGAGGAGTGCTGCGGTGGGCTAAGAAGTCCAAGACCCTAGGTAAGGGGCAGCTGGCTTGTGCAGAGGGAGGGCAGGAAGCCCCCCCACAAGCTGAAGGGCAGGAGAGGGAAGTAGCCCAGGGGAAGGAACCACCAGTTCAAGTGGTTCACCACTATCCTCAGGGCCTCTGGGCTGGGATCTGGAGTAGAGGGCGGGCCCAGGTCCCTCCCTCTCCACTCCCCTCCTCAAAGACACTAGTGGGGCAATTAATATTCCAATTCAGGGGCAAGAAATGGTGCCCTGAACCCCCCCCCCCAAAGAAAAGAAAGCGCGAGACTCATCATAATAGTGCCGGCAATTTGCCACAGGGACATAACAGTTTTAAAGTACATAAAAAGATTGTTACAAGAAGGGAGGAAAATTGTTCTCATTAACCTCAGGATAGGACAAGAAGGAATGGGCTGAAATTGTATAAGGGCAATTTAGGTTGGCCATTAGGAAAAACTTCCTGTTGGGTAGTTAGCACTAGAATAAATTGCCTGGGGAGGTTGTGGAATCTCCCTCATTGGAGATTTTTAAGAGCGGGTTAGACAAACACCTGTCAGGGATGGTCTAGATCAGGGGTCTCCAACATGATGCCCGTTGGCGCCATGGCACCCGCCGGGGTGTCTAAGTGCACCCATGTACTGGCTGGCAGACGAGCATCCACCACAATGCTGCCAACAAGCTGCGTCATCCAGAGGCATCGCCACCAAAATGCCACCAATTTTCGGTGATGACACTGCTTGCCGACGGCATTTTGGCGGTGACACCTATTGACGTTGCTGCTTGTCGTCGGAATTTTGGCAGATGTTCGTCTGCTGCCATGGTCCTCCGTGGCTCATTGTGTGGCGCCCGCCAGACGAAAAAGGTTAGGGACCACTGGTCTAGATAATACTTAGTCCTGTCATGAATGCAGGGGACTGGACTAAATGACCTCTGGAGGTCCCTTCCAGTCCTATGATTCTATGCTTATTATGTAATGGGAGAATTGAGGTGTGTGTAGTGGCACTATGTTAAGGATAAAATTTATTGATAAAATATTGGATTGGATTGTAACTGCAGTGGATGAAGTGGAGTTCTTGAATTCAAGTCAGAAAACTTGTCAATTTTCTTTTTACCAACAAAATATGAATCTGCACCTCAGTGAATTGAACTCATGTCTGTATGTATAGTGATTTTTTAACCATATTGTCTCTTTTGTTTTTTAATAAATTTTAGTTTAGTTAATAAGAATTGTCTGTAGCGTGTAATTGGGTAAGATATGAAACAGTCATTAACCTGGGTGCTAATGTGTCCGATCCTTTGGGATTGGTAGAATTTTTTCTTTTATTTGATGAAATAAGATTTACGGAAATTTTCATCATATTTGATGTGGGTACCTGGATGGAGGCCTGAGGCTGAATCACTTTAAGGGAACTGGTATGTTTGGACTTCTGGGTAACCAGTAAGGTAATAAAGAAGCTGTTTTATGCTGGCTGAGTAAATCTAAGACAGAGGTGGGCAAACTACAGCGGACCATGGGCCGTTTTTATCCAGCCCACAAGCTCTGCCCGGGGGAGTGGGACCGGGGGCTTGTCGTGCTCCATCTAGCGCTCCAGCTGGGGGAGCGGGACCAGGGAGTTTGCTGATCTTCGCCTGGGGCTCCAAGGGAGGGGGATTGGGGGCTTGCTGCGCTCTGCCCAGCGCTCCCAGTCCAGCCTCAATGATGAGCAGTTCATTTTGAGCACCATCCTCGGGGAAGATTCTGCATGCAAAACGCCACATTGCGCAAGTATGACCTCACCACCAGTATGCTGCAGCGTGCCAAATCCCCTCCTGGTTTCCTATGGCCCCACCCTCGAGAGCCTCGAGTGGAGGGAAACTGCCCAGGGCTGCAGCTGCTCCCATCTGGGTTCCTCTGCCCGTGGCACAACTGCCTTGGTGTCACACTGCAAGCAGGGACCCTAGGAGTCCCTGGTACAACCCTGTGAAGCCCCTGTATGCCACACCTCATAAGTCCTCTTGCCACACCGTGGTAACATCCCTTATTATATACAAACTTTTAATGAACACAACAGTGCAAACAGAACATTGTTGGGGGGAGGCTGGGGCATAAAGTTACAGGTGAGTTTACACCTGTATCTTCTTGTCCACATGGATTCTGGGATAGAGTGCAATTGCTCAAAATTGTCAGGTCCACTCAGGGCCGTCCTTAGGATTTATGGGGCCCTATGTAGTATTATTAAACTGGTACATCTATGCCCGACGGCAGTCTGAGCTCACAGCTGGTGTGGGAGGGGCAGAAGGGACGAGACAGCAAAGGATAACGGGACGCCTGGCCTGCTCATGGTGGCGGAGAGTTACAGTTCCCCACAGAGACCCCCATACCCTCTCCCTCATGCAGAATGGACATGAAGAAGATACCTAATTAAAAGCACTAAAACTTGGGAATAAAAAATGTCAGTCACAGGTTTTTGATATGCGCTGAAGTTTGTCAGATTTATTTGCAAAAACTTTGTAGTAAGGGTGAGTCAACTGTCCTGCTGAATACAACATTACATATAATGGAATATCAGGCCTGCACAACTCGTAAAGCAGCGAGGGCCATATTACTCCAAAGAAAACAGCTGAGGGCCAAATCCCCCCACCCCTCGAAACACCTCTCCAGCACTGCCCAATTCCCCCAAAATGCCCCCCCCCACACCAGCACCTCCCAGCCCCATGAAAACAACCCCCTCCAGCGCTGCCTGCCCCCCGGAAACAAACCTTCCTTCCCCAGCGCCGCCCCACCGAAACAGCGGTATTGAATCTTGGTAATATGTTATAGCAGGCCCCTAAGGTGGTATAATTAAGGTAAAAGAAAAATGACTTTTTGCTAGAAGTAGAATAAGATCTTCCCCCCACTTTGTAATCAATTGCCCTGTTGAATGAATGAGGTGTGAATGAGGAAGGTGTGGAAGGCAGGCACCTCCAGACAGCTGCAAACCTTGGAGAGAGGATGGGAGCCAGACCTTGGTCAATCAAACTTGCCAAGTGGGCTGACTAGAGAAGAGCAGACATAGTGATGGCCTCAGGGGTTAGAAGCAAGCACCTTCTTTTGGGAACACCCTCTTTTCAGCATTGGGACAACTCCCAGCCCAGAGAAAAGCAGCAAAAAGGACCAATTTTTATGAGAGACAAGATCAGTAGAACAGGTCAGCCACCGACTCGCCACTCACCTCCTCATCCCCCCACCAAAGTATAAAGCCACTGCCTGCCCAGCTCATCCTCCCCCCACCATCACCCCGGCTCGCCTCCTCACCCCCCGCTGCCCACTCGCCTCCTCAGCCTCCCTTCCTCGCCGCCAGCTCACCTGCCCCCCTACCACTGCCCGCCCGCTTGGCTCGTCATCCCCCCACCCACCCCCAGCTCACCTCCTCAGCCCCCTTGCCCCGCTGCCGGCTCACCTGCCCCCCCCACTGCCTGCCCACTTAGCTCATCATCCCCCCCAGCTCGCCTACTCACCCGCCGCAGCCCGCTCACCTCCTCAGCCCCACTCTCCTGCCACCAGCTCACCTGCCCCCCCGCCACTGCCCGCCTGCTCGCCTCCTCAGCTGTCGGCTCACCTGCCCCCCTGCCACTGCCCGCCTGCTCACCTCCTCATCCCCTCACACCCCCGGCTCGCCTACTCACCCCCGCCACCAACTCGCCTCCTCAGTGCCCCTCCCCCACTGCTGGCTCACCTGCCCCCCCCCGCCACTGCCCATCTGCTCGGCTCATGATCCCCCCACCCCCGCAGCTTGCCTACTCACCCCCCACCGCCTGCTCGCCTCCTCAGTCCCCCCCCCGCCGCTGCCAGCTCACCTGCCTGTCCGCCGCCGGCCTCTTACCTTCTGTCGCTGCCCCTGCCCTCTGCCGCTGGCTCACCCTCACTCCCCAGCCTGCCACTGGCCTCTTCACCACCCTGCCCAGCCGGCTGGCCAGCCAGCCAGCTATGGGCTTGCCCCACCCCGCCGCTTGCCTACTCATCCCACGCGGGCTGCACAGTGAGCCCATGCGGGCCACATGCGGCCCGCGGGACGTATGTTGTGCAGGCCTGGAATACATGATGCAGCGCTTCTCTGTTTTACATTTTCTTAATCAGTATTTCCAAGCTGAATTTATATTTTAAATGTACTCTTAAACCTTAAACCATCATCGCAGATTACTACATATTTAACTCACTGAAACCAAGACATTATTTTAAATTAATCAGTCAGAGAGGTTTAGTGTGTTCATAACAATGTTCATTGCTTTTAGAAAAAGGGAAAACTAATTTACTTTGTGTGATCTCCATAACAATAGACATGTTTATGAAATTTCACCTACTTAAAAAAAATATATTTCCAGAGATTTTAGGCATAACAAAGGATTTTATGTCTTACTAAGGTACTGATTTTGCTGGAGGGTTCTCTTAAAACTAGTTCATCGGATAATCAGAAGTAAAAAAAGGGAAACCCTTTGTCCAGATATATGGAAGGGAAGGGCTGTTGTCCCTTTAAGGGCTCTCTTCAGTGCGGGGTGGGGAGAGAGGGGGTGAAGGGATGCACAGAAAGGACAGGAAGACTTTGGAAGCAATTTTTTTTTTTTTAACTATAGTAATTAAAATATGTATTTTAGATAAGGGTGGTCTTTTGAAGGATTTATTTAAAAAACTATATGTCTGAAGATCCAAGCATTTAAGGCTAAAGATGAATGTGCATCTAAAAGTCTATGCGAGGATTTTTTTAGACATGTGATTTTATAATCTTCACCAACTCACTACGAAATATTTGTAAAGCAAATTTTAAACTAAAGTCTTGTAGACTGACATGTTGTGAGTAAATGTTACATTAATGCACAACTGTTTTTGTCAGTAAACTCAGAAACTGACAGTACATACATTTATTTGGACATAAGCTTTCATGGGCATCTGACAAAGTGGGTTCTAGCCCATGAAAGCTTATGCCCAAATAAATTTGTTAGTCTCTAAGGTGCCACAAGGACTCGTCCTTGTTTTTGCTGAAACAGACTAACAGGGCTACCACTCTAAAACCTGTCAGTATATACCTGGGGGTTGGCAAATGCCTGTTAAATGGCTTCATTACCCCTGGAATGGCTCTTTAATAGTTTCAGTGTTGTGCTAATAGATCTGGCAGGCTGGAGGCTTTTTCACTTTTAACTACTAGATTCCCTCCTAAGGAAAACTCACCAGGCTGAAGCAGCCAGCTGTGGGAGCCTGCAGGAAGGGTCAGAACAGGGATAGGAAACCAGGAGGGTGGATGCTAAGACCCAGTGGTGCCTCAAATTTTCAGGTGCCTATGCAGCTGCCTATGTTGACTA
Organism: Mauremys mutica; assembly: GCF_020497125.1. NCBI lineage: Eukaryota > Metazoa > Chordata > Testudines > Geoemydidae > Mauremys > Mauremys mutica. The sequence goes on from NC_059073.1 coordinate 298,468,040, forward strand.
TGCCTAAGGATGGCCCTGGGGGCACTGACACCTGACAAATCCAGTATAGAGGGAGCGCCCAGTTTTTTCACAGTGCATGCCATCTTGTAAAACAGCTGTTTGAAATCATAAAATATGAGGGTTGGAAGGGACCCCAGGAGGTCATCTAGTCCAACCCCCTGCTCAATGCAGGACCAACCAACCGCCAGACAGATTTTTACCCCAGTTCCCTATATGGCCCCCTCAAGGATTGAACTCATAATGTAAGGCCAGTAATATGCATACACGAGGATGAGAAATGTGTTGTTGTCCCAGGGTAAGCCAATGTGTGGCTTAGGTCAGACCTATTGAATTGAGGGGTTGTGATAACACCCTGAAATAATAACACAGGTGTGTTCAGTCCGGACAAAGGGGTTGTGGTGATGCCTCAGGTTTTGAAAAAAAAAAAAAAAAAAGGAGAGGAAAAAACCCAATGCATTGTGGTAAAAATTTCCTATAAATTAAAAAAGCCCTCCACCCCAAAAAAACCAAAACAAGCTCCCCCCCCAAAAAACCCCAAACCAAAACAAAAAAACGATAGCTAGCAAGCTCAGTCCAAAAATAAAACGCTGGCCCTGTTCAAAGATGCTGCTCATAGATAAAACTTGGCTGAGAACCAAAAAAAAAAAAAAAAAAAAGGATTTAAATATGCCCAAGCAGCTGTAAAATCTGCAAAACACTGCCAAGCATTAATAAAATGTGTTAGGTTTCTTTTCTCACAAATAAAATAGCACTACCCAAAAACCCTAGCAGCCCTGCCATTCCTTAAAACCAAAACATTGGATCTATGTAAAGGTCCACCAACAAAAAACTGCTTTGGCTCCATGCTAAAAAGGCCCTTATCAAGTCTTGCTAACTACCAACACCGCGGTAAAGTGCCCAAAACTAACTGCCTGGTCCCATGCTTCTCACTGCAAAAAAAACCCCTCCGCCTCAAAATAATTCCACTCCTACTATTAATCCGCCTGTCTCTCCTTCTAGTATTTCTTTTCCTCCTTCTAAAAGCAAAAGAAAAAAAAACCAAGGTAATGTGCTAGTAACCTCTCCCTTGTCCACTGACAAAGCTAACCTGAATTCAGTATTTGCTACAAAAACCAAAGCACTACAGGTTAATGTGCTGGTAACCTCTCCTCGGTATAATGCTAAGCCACAATTCATTCCAAAAAAACCCAAAAAAGAAGAACAAAAAAAACCCTCGCTCCGCTAAAATTGCCGAAGTCCAAAAATTCCTAACTACAAAAAATATTAACTAACCCTAATGAAAAAAAACAAAAAAAATTATACACTGGGGAAAAAAAATACTTGTAAAACTCATGCTTGAGAATGTGGTATTAATTAAATTTTGGGGTTTATTCTACAGGCTGCGCCCTGTGTTTTTAAATAAGTACCTTCAGCATGTATTGCCCTCCTTAATTAAATTTTAAATAACAAATACCAAAGGCACCTGGTAGCCACTGCCCCCGCCATCTCCTCCAATACTCTATTACCCCTGTAATACATCCAAATGCAAACAATGCCATATATCTAATAAAACCCAATGGCCAAAGCCTTCACACTTTAGTAATTTATTTAAATATTGTTTTAAAAAAATATTTTTAAAGTTCAAAATATCCCATACAAGCAAACAATTAAACAAAAAAAACTAATAAAAACAAATAAAAATATATAACATCACTACAAATAAGCTTCAAAAATTTAAAATTTAAGTTGTATAATGGGGTTAATATAATGGCCAAACCAAACATCTATAGTATATATATTTTTTAAAAAGTCCTTATTGTTTTGGTTACCCAATTAATAAATAATCAAACCCATACTCAAAGACTATGTTCTGCTACTAAAAATTTTACTTGTACTAAAATAATCCCATTAACTAATAATTTAACCTGTACCATATTACAATATACCCCTTCCTATGCTATTAATGTTAATGCCTCTCAAAAGTACCTACAAATATTTAAACAGTATATATAATATATATATAATATAATGCTATCCCCCGAAAAATATGCTAAAATATCAAACAATAATTACTGTAAAATTTACATTAAAACTGTAAAATTTACCCTGCCCCTATCCAGCTTTCAAATCACTCTCATGTATCCAAATTGCTCAAAAGGGTTGCTATTTGGCTAGCATAGCAAAAAGCACAGGCCTCCTCTAAAAAAAAAAAAAAAAAAAAAAAAAGGCTTAGCAAAACACTTATAAAATGGTGCAAATAGTGCAGCAGCAATTTGAAATATTCTTAAGGGCCAACAACATCATACAAAATTAAAGCAACTAAAAAAAGCCACTGGTCTTATTACTAAAGGAGAGCTAACCCAAGTGCAAGCTAAAGTTGGTAAATTACATGTTATTTCTGCCCTTAGTTTAATAACCCAAAAGCTGTTAACAAAAATAATATTAAAAATCACTAAGGCAAAAAAAAAATTGCAATAAATCTAGCATGTTCAAAAATTCAAAATTTCCTAAATGACCAACTAGTCATTCAACTAGTCATTACTACAGTAATTCACTGTAGTATCTAAAAAATTAAACCACCTAGTAATGCCTAGCCAATTTGTTATTAGTGCTCCTCAAATAACAGCTAATATTTAAATTGCAATAAAAAATCAGTAAACATTTTGGCCCTTAAAACCCCTTCAGCTTTAATATGTAAAAAAAAATTAAAGCAAAAAAAAAGGTATTAAAAAAAAAAAAAAACTTCCCTAACAAAATAATTACTGTTCCAAGCTAATAATTGCTGCATATACTCTTTGCTAAATATGCATTTTAATTTCACCATAACCGCAAAAAATCACATTATTTATTGGCTTGCAAACAAGTCCTACAATCAAACCTTAGGTATCAAATTCTTTTAACTGAACCACTTTAATACCTAACCAATTTCAAAATTTGCGCTTACTCCTACCAAAGGTTCAAAACATTTCTAACTTACAGGGTCAAATCCATGTGCTTCAGAATATACCGGTATATTAAATTAAAAAGCATGCTTTTCATACAGCCTATAAAGTGTCTATGTACTAATTATAATGTAATGTGCTATATAACTAAGGTAGTAAAACAATCCCATCATATTATTACAATAAAAACATTAATGCTTTTATTGCTTTTAATTAGTCTAAAATATGTTGTTTTTGTTGTTCTTGTAATAAATGTAATAACAAAAATGCCTTTCATGTTCATACTCATCATGCATTATTGCTATAGCCAGTTAAAACTTATAAGGCTAATTGTAATCCTCCTAAAATAAAAACAAAAATACAAAGCTTAATGCAATTAAAAATTTAAAAATGTTAGTTATGCTAAAAAAAGCACAGAAGGGGAGTGTAAAAGCAAAAAAAACAACGGTTTAATTTGCCATTTAAGTATCAAAACCAAAGCACCTGTTAAGCTAAGTCTTAGCCTAATACTGCGGAACCTATAAAAGCAAAGCTCACATCACAAGCAAATAAAAACAGCAAAATAGTCAATGTGACCCAGCCTTAAAATAGCAATATTTAAAAACAAAAATGAAAATTAGAAAAATATGCAAAACATAACATAAACAAACTACAAATGTTTTTAATTAATACATGCCACTAAAATATATAAATGCTTGTGTAATATTGCTTGTACTTTAAAAAAAACTAAAACAAAAATGCTCTCTGTCAGCTATGTTCTTCCCTTACAAGTGCATGTCCTCAATAAAGCTGTCTTTAATTTTATTGCTTCCAACCCAAAAATAAAGTTTGTTTCTTCCACAACAGTTAAATACTGAAGCTTTATTTATAAGCTTATGTCCGTTCTAGTTACCATTGCATTTATTTCAGTCCACTACTATCCGTTCTGTTCAACTTTTAAATAATTGTGGGCATCTTTTACTTATAAAGGAGGTTTTAAAAAATAATGCAATTTGTTTTGACTTCCCCTGGTCTTCTACCAAGTGGGGCCCTTATATTTCACCAGGTTACTGAAGGAAATATTTGCCAACTCTTGCCTTTCTCCTCCTCTCACTTTCCCTTTGCTTCCCTGGTTTTTACTTTTTAAAGTTGCTTATTAACATTACAGCTGGTCAAAATTTTTCAGAGAGAACATTTTCTCCTCATAAAATGCCATTTCATCAAAAGTTAAACTTTCTGTGGGACAGTGTCAACCATGACAACATTTTATTTTGGAGAGGAAAAGCATTTTGATAATGCTGAACAATGTGTATTTACAATGCTTAGCACAATGTGGCTCCAGTCTCGGTTGGGGCTTCTACAAAAAGAGCAGAACCTCTGTTTTACAAACTAATTGGGGACTGAGGAGTTCATAACACTGAAAAGTTCATAAAATTGAATATCTCGAAATGACAATAGGTACAGTGCAAGTTGCACATGGTGCACTGAATCACTTTCTTCTTGTCCTTCAGATAGGGTGACCAGATGTCCCGATTTTATAGGGACAGTCCCGATTTTTGGGTCTTTTTCTTATATAGGCTCCTATTGCCCCCCACCTAATCCCAATTTTTCACATTTGCTGTCTGGTCACCCTACCTTCAAACCATAGCAAAACATTTTCCAACACACTGAAGGCCTCAAAATGTGAAGGGATGTCAACTTGATCTTCATCAGATCACATTCATGCTGTGATTTTCTACTTCCTCCCTGCAGTTGCGGAGGGGGATGATTCCTGTAACTGGTTGTTCGTCAGATTGGTGGTCATAAAATCAAGATTCTACTGTAATAGTAAAATGGCCTGATTTTCTGATATGCCAAGCACCCAGCAACTCCTCGAGATTTCAAATAAGAGTTGTGGGTGCTTAGCATCTTCAAACTTCTGGTCAAGCCTTTCCTATTCAATTCTGCTTATATTCTTAGATGGCATTCATTGCTATGGTATCTGAGATCAACCACGACTACCACTAAACCTATGGCCAGGTCAACTCTTGAAAAGTCTTTGCCAGTAAATCTATACCAGTCTACTACACCAGCAAAACGCTCCAAGTGCGGATGCAGGAGTTGTTCCTGTTCCCACTGAAATGGCAAAAATCCCATTGACTCCATTGGGATTAACACAGCTTGGGGCTTGGGACAATCATGTATTTGTGCTTCTCACCTTTCTCCCCTGCTAATCTACAGACACAGACTTCTGAGCTATGGAAGCCAAGGAGTTTATAAACTCTTAGGAAGAGTTAGTCCCTGTCCCAATGTGTTTTGTACAATGCCTAGCATAATGGGGACTGAAGTTGAGTCCTGTAATAAATTTGACAACAAAAAATAATGTAATGGTAATGAGAGCGTGGGGCCCTAGAAATAAACAGACTTGCGGTGTAGAGTTTTGAGCAATATCGAAGTCCAGCTGTAAAGTAAAAGGTAGTGGTTGGCGGTGTGAAGAAAGTGATGGGAAATGTTGCCTTTTCTTTCAAAGGGAATTATATAATTTTACCCTGAACCTTGGAGGGTGGGGGGTGGGGGGATGAAAAGAAGAATCATCACACAGGGCCCAGGCCTGAACTCCTTAATCAGGCAAAACTACCACTGCTTTCTCTGACTTTCCAAAACCCTTGGGCACTAAGAGTCCAGCATGATGAGGATGATATCAGCACCCAGATGGAGGGGAAGATAATTATGGGATTTTCTTTTTGCACAGTGGAAAGGGGTGGGGAGCCACAGGTACTGTAAAGTCTGCATAAGTTTTCCCAGAGTAACTGAGGGTACGTCTACACTACGGGATTATTCCGATTTTACATAAACCGGTTTAGCAAAACAGATTGTATAAAATCGAGTACGCGCGGCCACACTAAACACATTAAATCGGTGGTGTGCATCCACGGTCCGAGGCTAGCGTCGACTTCTGGAGCGTTGCACTGTGGGTAGCTATTCCGTAGCTATCCCATAGTTCCCGCAGCCTCCCCCGCCCCTTGGAATTTCCGGGTTGAGATCCCAGTGCCTGATGGGGCAAAAATCATTGTCGCGGGTGGTTCTGGGTAAATGTCGTCAGTCACTCCTTCCTCTGGGAAAGCAACGGCAGACAAGCATTTTGCGGCTTTTTTCCCTGGATTGCCCTGGCAGATGCCATAGCATGGCAATCATGGAGCCTGTTTTGCCTTTTGTGACTGTCACCGTATGTGTACTAGATGCCGCTGACAGAGGCGATTCAGCAGCGCTACACAGCAGCATGCTTTTGCTTTTGCATGACAGCAGAGTTGGTTACCAGCCATACTGTACCATCTACCATACCATAAATTGGTAATAAGATGATCATGGTTACCAGTCCTTTTGCACTGCACCATTTGCTGCTGTCCTAAGTGCCCTGCTGTCCTGATCTCAGCCAGGGGCACAAAAGCCAAAATTGGGAATGACTGCCTGAGTCAATCCCTCCTTTTTGGTATCTAAAAATAGAATCAGTCCTGCCTAGAATATGGGCAAGTGTACTAGAGAACCACTGTATCATAGAACCAGAGAGCACAGCTGCTCTGTGTCAGATCCAGCAGAAATTATGAGCTGTATGCTATTCACAGTGGGTGCTCCTGCAACAACCGCACCTGTTGATTCCGTTCTTCCCCCAGCCTTCCTGGGCTACCGTAGCAGTGTCCCCCCACTTGTGTGATGAAGTAATAAAGAATGAAATAAGTAATAAGACACAGTGACTTGTTAGTGAGAAATGAGTGGAAGGCAGCCTCCAGCTGCTATGATAGTCCAGACAGGACATTAAGCAGTGTGGAGGAGAGGAGCCCAGCATCCCGCTGCTAATCCAGGGACAATTGAATCTTTTATTTACACATGAAGGGTGGAGGCTGATGGAGCTCAGCCCCCTGTTGCTATGATGAAGACGGTTACCAGCCATACTGCACCATCTACCAGGAAAAATCAGGAGCTTTTTACACAGGCGCCCATGATTGACCTCACTGAATGCTAGTCGGCATGGTTACCAGTCCTTTTGCACTGCCCCATGTGCCAATAGGCTGATGATGACAATGGATATCAGCCATATTGTACGATCAACCACCCATGGCGGGGGAGGGGGGAGCAAGGATGTTGGTGTTGACTGCTGCAGCATCGCGTCTATCTGCAGCATTCAATAAAGATAGGGTGACATGTAAAAGAGTCAAGAGAGGATTGTTTTCCATTTCTCTTCTGGCGGTGGGTGGGGGGGTGCATAAATTGCCGAGCTATGCCCTGAACCACCGCGGACACTGTGTTTGACCCTAGAAGCATTTGGAGCTCAGCCAAGAATGCAAATGCTTTTCGGAGACTGCAGGCACTGTGGGATAGCTTGAGTCCTCCACTCCCCGCTCCAGTCCCCCCTCCATGAGCGTCCATTTGATTCTTTGGCTGTCCGTTACGCTTGTCACGCAGCAGTGCGCTGAGTCCCTGCTATGGCGTCTGTGTGGAGATTTTTTAAAAATGATTTTGAATTTCGTCTTCTGTAACGGAGTGCTGATAGAACAGATTTGCCTGCCCTTATCCGCATGATCCATGCTGGAGCTCTTTTTTATTTTGATTTCGGACTGCATTGCCACCCGTGCTGATCGGAGCTCCACGCTTTGCAAACAGGAAATATTCAATAGTTCGCGGGGCTTTTCCTGTCTACCTGGCCACTGCATCCGAGTTCAGATTGCTGTCCAGAGCGGTCAGTGGTGCACTGTGGGATACCACCCGGAGGCCAATACCGTCGATCTGCGGCCACACTAATCCTAATCCGATATGGTAATTCTGATCCTAGCGCTACTCCTCTCGTTAGGGAGGAGTACAGAAACTGGTTTAAAGAGCCCTTTATATCGATATAAAGGGCCTCTTAGTGTGGACAGGTGTGGCGTTAAATCGGTTTTACGCTCCTTAAACCGGTTTAAACGTGTAGTGTAGACCAGGCCTGAGATACGTCCCTACAAGTGTGGTGAAGAATCTGAGCTTTGGGGTGTTTTTCGGAATCAACCCTCTGAACTTCTTAGGAGACATTGAAACTCATTTAAGCAGGAAAGAACCACAATGGAGGCTTTAGTCCTTTTACCCATTTCTGGTCCCCACTGCAGCACGTCTTCACCAGAAATGGTTTTCTTGCTTTGGCCGGGGGTACCTGTGGGGAAGGAGTCACTGCCAGGAGATGTGGAAAGGGGGCCACAGAGCGTTACCTTGAAACCTGATCCCCCGGGATGGGGCGGGAGGGAAACAAGGTAGCTGAAAAGTGGGCGGCCGGCAGCAGCCTGCTGTTTATAAGGGGCAGGGGGAAGCGGGCACGGAGGTTTAGGCAGAGCAGCGTCTGGGACACACCACAGCGGGGAGGCTGCCTGGGGCAGGGAGCGGAGGCAGGTGCGGGCGCTCCGCAGTCACAGCCGGGCTGGGAGCAGCGCAGGGAGCAGCGGGCAGGTGAGGCTCAGAACCGCTGGGCCGGGGCCAGTCTCCTGCTGAGGAATCTCTCCCAGCCCCGAGCCCGGCTTCCCCTACCTGCCCGCACCGCCACCCCCCGCCCCGGGCAGGAGGCCGCCGGGGCTCGGCCCAGGGCTGAGCGATGGGGACGCTCCAGCCCCCCCTGGCGCCAGCGGCGTGTCCGAGCGACCCCCTGGCCCAGCCCCTCCCCGCTCCCCTCCCGCGGGGGCTCAGCGGCGCACGCGGGCAGCGGGGCCCCTTCCCCGGCAGGAGCGGGGCCGCGTCTCTGGGGGCTGCTCGCTCCGTGGCCAATGGCAGCTCGGCGTGACCCGCGCCAGGGGAGCCCTGCCTGCCGCCGGGACTGACAGCAAAGGGCTCGCGGGCACTGCGGGGGGCGGAGGGGACAGTCAGCGGGTCCGAGCCTGGCGGCACCAGGCGGGTGTAGTGTGTTAAAGTGCTCTGGGCAGGAATGTGCTACTGGCAGCAGTTACCGGTACCTAATGTGAGAAACTGCTATTGGAGTAAACTGCTCCCGGCTGTAGCAGATGCCTACAGGTAGCAGTTTCTTGCACTATGGTCCATGTGAAATTGCTACGTGTAGAAATGTGCTACCTGTAGCAGTGGTTTATAGTGTAGATTGTAAGAAACAGCTTTTGTAAAAAGATGCTGCTTCTCTCATAGGTTATGTTTTCTAGAACTTTTTTCCCCCTCTTCTCTGGACTCTCTCCAATTTTTACTCCAGTAGAGTGGATAGCCCAGAATAGGGTGACCAGATAACAAGTGTGAAAAATAGGGACAGAGGGTGGGGGGTAATAGGAGCCTATATAAGAAAAAGACCCCCAAATTGGGACTGTCCCTATAAAATCTGGACATCTGGTCACCCTAGCCCAGCGTGATATTCTGTTTTTTTTCATAGATCCCTTTCCACTGTACTCCTATTCAGCTTGTGGTCCACTATGACCCCCTAGATCCCTTTCAGCAGTACTCCTTCCTAGGAAGTCATTTTCCATTTTGTATGCATGCAGCTTGTTATCATTCATAAATTTTATAATTGTATTCTCTATGCCATTATTTCACTCATCGATTCAGATTTTGAATAGAAACTTATCCAGAACTGATCCCTATAGAACCCCACTCATTATGCCCTTTCAGCCTGACTCAGCCCTTTCAGCCTGTGAATCACTGATAACTACTGTTGGAACTGTTTTCCAACTAGTTTTGCACCCATCTTATTTTAGCTCCATCTAGGTTGCATTTCCATAGTTTGTTTATGAGAAGGTCATGGGAGACCTGTAACACTACAGATAGCATTTGACACGTAAGAAACTGCAATCTGTACGGATGTGCTACCAGTAACACTGCAATCTGATGAAGCTAATTCCTACAGATAGCAGTTTCTCACACCCTAGATATGTGAGACTGCTATCTGTAGCAATGAGCTACATCAGATGGCCTTTGCATAGCACTATCCTTCAGAGGTTCCTATTGCACACAGTTCCTGGGGTAATCTTTATGTGTTTGTTTATGTGTTCAATAAGCCTCTAACATTGTCTGACCTCATCCAAAAGAGCATAAGAACATAAGAATGGTCGTACTGGGTCAGACCAAAGGTCCATCCAGCCCAGTATCCTGTCTACTGACAATGGCCAATGCCAGGTGCCCCAGAGGGAGTGGCCCTAACAGGTAATGATCAAGTGATATCTCTCCTGCCATCCATCACCACCCTCTGACAAACAGGCTAGGGACACCATTCCTTACCCATCCTGGCTAATAGCCATTAATAGACTTAACTTCCATGAATTTATCCAGTTCTCTTTATAGTCCTAGCCTTCATAACCTCCTCGGGCAAGGAGTTCCACAAGTTGACTGTGCGCTATGTGATGGAAGAAGGACGTCTTTTTATTTGTTTTAAACCTGCTGCCCATTAATTTCACTTGGCAGCCCCTAGTTCTTATATTATGGGAACAAGTAGATAACTTTTCCTTATTCACTTTCTCCACATCACTCATGATTTTATATACCTCTATCATATCCCCACTTAGTCTCCTCTTTTCCAAGCTGAAATGTCCTAGTCTCTTTAATCTCTCCTCATATGAGACCAGTTCCAAACCCCTAATCATTTTAGTTGCCCTTATCTGAACCTTTTCTAATGCCAGTATATCTTTTTTGATATGAGGAGACCACATCTCTAAGCAGTATTCAAGATGTGGCCGTACCATGGATTTATATAAGGACAATAAGATATTCTCCGTCTTATTCTCTATCCCCTTTTTAATGATTCCTAACATTCTGTTTGCTTGTTTGACTGCCGCTGAACACTGTGTGGACGTCTTCAGAGAACTATCCACGATGACTCCAAGATTTTTTTCCTGATTAGTTGTAGCTAAATTAGCCCCCATCATATTGTATGTATAGTTGGGGTCATTTTCCCCAATATGCATTACTTTACATTTATCCACATTAAATTTCATTTGCCATTTTGTTGCCCAATCACTTAGTTTTGTGAAATCTTTTTGAAGTTCTTCACAGTCTGCTTTGGTCTTAACTATCTTGAGCAGTTTAGTATCATCTGCAAACTTTGCCACCTCACTTTTTACCCCTTTTCTCCAGATCATTTATGAGGACTGACCCTTGGGGAACACCACTAGTTACCCCTCTCCAGTCTGAACATTTACCATTTATTCCTACCCTTTGTTCCCTGTCTTTTAACCAGTTCTCAATCCATGAAAGGATCTTCCCTCTTATCCCATGACAACTTAATTTACATAACAGCCTTTGGTGAGGGACCTTGTCAAAGGCTTTCTGGAAATCTAAGTACACTATGTCCACTGGATCCCCCTTGTCCATGTTTGTTGACCACTTCAAAGAACTCTTTAACAGATTAATAAGACACGATTTCCCCTTACAGAAACCATGTTGAATTTTACCCCACAATTTATGTTCTATGTGTCTGACAATTTTATTCTTTGCGATTGTTTCAACTAATTTGCCCGGTACTGATGTTACACTTACCGGTCTGTAATTGCCAGGATCACCTCTAGAGCCCTTTTTAAATATTGGTGTTACATTAGCTATCTTCCAGTCAATGGGTACAGAAGCTGATTTAAAGGACAGGTTACAAGCCATAGTTAGTAGTTCTGCAATTTCACATTTGAGTTCTTTCAGAACTCTTGGGTGAATGCCATCTGGTCCTGGTGACTTGTTACTGTGAAGTTTATCAATTAATTCTAAAACCTTCTTAGTGACATCTCCGTCTGTGAGCATTCCTCAGATTTGTCACCTACAAAAGCCGGCTCAGGTTTGGGAATCTCCCTAACATCCTCAGCCGTGAAGACTGAAACAAAGAATATGTTTAGTTTCTCCACATTGACTTTATCATCTTTAAGTGCTCCTTTTGTGTCTCGATCATCCAGGGGCCCCACTGGTTGTTTAGCAGGCTTCCTGCTTTTGAGTTTTTGGCTAGCTGTTCTTCAAACTCCTCTTTGGCTTTTCCTATTACATTTTTACACTTAATTTGGCAGTGTTTATGCTCCTTTCTATTTACCTCACTAGGATTGGACTTCCACTTTTTAAAAGATGCCTTTTATCTCTCACTTCTTCTTTTACATGGTTGTTAAGCCATAGTGGCTCTTTTTTAGTTCTTTTACCGTGTTTTTTAATTTGGGGTGTACATTTCAGTTGGGCCTCTATTATGGTGTCTTTGAAAAGTGTCCATGCAGCTCGCAGGGATTTCACGCTAGTCACTGTCCCTTTTAATTTCTGTTTAACTAACCCCCTCATTTTTGCATAGTTCCCCTTTCTGAAATTAAATGCCACAGTGTTGGGCTGCTGAGGTGTTCTTCCCATCACAGAAATGTTAAAAGTTATTATATTATGGTCACTATTTCCAAGCGGTCCTGTTATAGTTGCGTCTTGGACCAGATCCTGCGCTCCACTCAGGACTAAATCAAGAATTGCCTCTCCCCTTGTGGGTTCCTGTACCACCTGCTCCAAGAAGCAGTCATTTAAATTATCGAGAAATGTTGTTTCTGCATTTTGTCCTGAGATGACATGTTCCCAGTCAATATGGGAATAATTGAAATCCCCCACTATTATTGAGTTCTTAATTTTGATCGCCTCTCTAATCTCCCTTAGCATTTAATCATCACTATCACTGTCCTGGTCAGGTGGTTGATAATAGATCCCTAATGTTATATTCTTATTACAGCATGAAATTACTATTCATAGAGATTCTATGGAACATGCGGATTCACTTAAGATTTTTACTTCATTTGAAATACAGAGGCACATTTGAAATACAGAGACATGGTCAATATTTCTAGCCTCAGATACAAATGTTACATGCATACAGGTTGGATAAACACAGTCAATAGGTCTACAATTTTGCAATGATACCCCACATTAGACATCTTGCATAAAGTATATATTAGCTATGTCATATCCATATCATAAGCATATTTTCATAAAGAATATAGAGTATAATGTCACACCCCACGTGTATGTTTACTGATCTGCAAACAGTAAAGGAGCATGCACATTTGGGTGCAAATGCTCATGACAATAGTGCAGAGCCATGCAAGTTCCATGATTCTGTGTGAGATGGCAGACAGTGAGGAGGGCCAGGCAGGTTAGCGGGTTTAGAAAAAAAGGTGTAAACATTATGTATACATTTCTATATGGGATACATATAAAATTAGTGGGTGGTCAACAATGCATTATAAGAAGTTGGATCTCATGGCCACAACCACTCTCTCTAACCTCTTTGGTACCCAGCATACACTGACAAAAAAAGCTTCCCAAAATACAGTAGGATATCTATTCATGGTGCACCTCACTCTGACTCTATACAAGTGCTTCTGGTGAGTACCTTAACTGCTGAGACAAGGAGTCCAGGAGGCATACATACAATATGATGTACACAAGTGGCATAGTAACCATAGTGACTCTACACTGACATAAGTTGAGTTAACCCACACCTAAAGTGTACATATGGCCCTAGGTATTGTGATAGACTCAGGCCAGTTTGGTACAGCAGAATAGCAGAAGGCAGATATACTGGCCACTGGATTAACAGTTTTCTGTTCCCTGACTGACCAGAGCAGGGGCTGCTCCAGGCTAATGAGAACACCTGACTCTAATTAACCTGTAAAGAGTCAGGTGAGGCCATTCAGTTAATGTGACCACCTGACTCTAATTAAGGCCCTGCTGTTACTATAAAAAGGGCTCACTCCAGTCAGGCAGGGGAGCCAGAGGAGAGGAAGTGCGGCTGAAGGGCTGGTTACTGAAGACACCCTAAAACATCATTAAAGGAGCCCTAAGGTAAGGGTGAAGAAGGGAGAAGCAGGAGAGCTGTGGGGAAGTGGCCCAGGGAAATGTAGCAACTCTGGCAGTGAAAGGTTGGCTGCCAACAACTGCTACTATTAGGGTCCCTGGGCTGGAACCCGGAGTAGAGGGCGGGCCCGGGTTCCCCCCAACCCACCACTACAGGAACAGCTCCTGGAAGGGGAAGTCAGGTCCCTGTCAGGACAGGAGGTTGAACAGAGACTGTGGGAGTTCTCTCACCAACCTCCTTGCAACCTATGATGAAAAGGGCTCAGTAGACTGTAACCCTGGCACTAGAGAGAGAAGGGCTACGTGGAGGGTCACAGTGAGCCACTGAGGCTAAGCATAAACCGCCTAGAAGCGCAGGACCCACAGGAGCAAGGTCAGAGCTCTGCCACAGTATATGCAATGTTTGGGAGAGGTAACAGGAACTGTATGAGGGTAGTCTAAGGCCAAGTCTACACTACCCGCCGGATCGGCGGGTAGTAATCGATCTAGACACAAATCAATCCCCAAATAGACGCCCGTATTCCACCTAGGCAGGAGGAGTAAGCAGAGTCGACGGGAAGCCGCGGCAGTCGACTTGCCTCCGTGAGGACGGCCAGCTAAGTTGAACTAAAGATACTTCGACTTCGGCTACACGAATAGCGTAGCTGAAGTTGTGTATCTTAGATGTATGCCCCCCACCCCTCGCAGTGTAGACCAGCCCTAAGATTCATTCAGGTGTTTAGGCTCAAGGCACTGGAACTGGTCTTACTGCACCCTACAGGCTCAAGAACAAAGAGGCACATAAAAAAATCATTTATTTATTAACATTTCTTGACTCAAGGGTGTATAACTCATGCTGGGAGTGGACAATGGGATGATTCACTGAGTCATTGCCTGGTCTGATCATTCCCAAATTTGCACCTAGCATTGGCCACTGTTACAAGACAGGATGCTAGATTAGGCGGACTATTGGTCTGACCCACGATGGCAGTAATTACAGGGAGAAAGACGTCATAGGAGATAATATACTGCCTTTACTGAATATTTGAGAATCAAGTTGTACACAATGGCATGCGGAAAAACACTAAGGGCTAGACTAAGAGGCAAAAAAACAGTTGCAAAAAATGCAATCCCCATTGGTGGATTGACTCAAAACAAAGTTTTGACACTAGGCCAGAAATTCAGTCAGCTCTAAAATGAGAAGAAAAAAATAAATTAAAAAATTCAGGGAATTCCAGCAACAGATAAGACAACTGCTAGGAGATGCTATGCAATCAGATACTACACTGGCAAGTTAAAACGCTCTGACTTGATGGCTCAGGGGTGTGAAAAATCACCCCCCTCCAAGCACAGCAAGTTTGAGCGCTTTAAAGCGCTAGTGTGGACACTGCCCGGAGCTAATCCCCTCATCAAGGTGGATTACCAGGAGCACTGGCACCCAGGGCAGCGCTTTGAACTTTGTAGTGTAGACAGTAGGTTAGATCAGTCAAAGAGGAGTTGCATTGACTAGGCACTGGGATGCCTGTGCCTTTAAGAACCCAGCCCCGGGAAGCCGATGCTGAGAGGTGCTGTCTGTGAGAGGGGAAATAAAAAAAGCCCCTTTGCCCCACACCATTTTTGCAAACATGGGTGTCTCAATGCCATTGGGGTAACTGTTACACCCTGTGCCCCTGCCTGTGCTGTATTTTGCCCTCTGACACCTTCTGCCAGCGTCTCACTCCAAGCTTAACTCCTGTTTCTCCCCCCTAGCCCTGATTTTGCCCTGTAGCCCCTCTCCTAATCCTGCCACCAGCTGCTTGACCACCCCCCCCGACCAGTCAATTTCCACCCTCTTCTCTGACCCTGGCCACCCTCCTCCTCCGATTCGCCCCCTTTGCCAGTTTTTAACCCCTGTGAAAAGCAGACTGCAGAATCTTATAGCTAATAAGGGCAGGGTGAAGGGCAGTGGTCTCAGCAGATGTACTGAGTATGCTCAGTGCACTGTAAGTAGCACCTTGCTGCGGAGATCAATTTAATACACTACATCTGCCGCCGCTACCGCAGTGGAGCCTTGGGCCCTTTAAATCTCCGCCTGAGCCCTGGGGTAGTGGCAGCAGCCGGGATCCCCCACGGTCCATCGGTGATTTAAAGGGCCCGGGGTTCCACTGCGCCCTCGAGCCTCTGGCCCTTTAAATCATTGCCAGATCCCTGGGCTGCTGCCATTACCCCAGGTGCTCTGGCAGTGGGACTTGGTTGGTGATTTAAAGGGCCCAGGGCAGTAGTGGTAGGTGGCCAGGAGCCCCTGGCCCTTTAAATCACCCCCGGAGCCCTGGAGGCCTTGGAAAGCAGGAGGAAGGCCAGGGCCGGTGCAAGGAAGTTTCATGCCTGAGGCGAAACTTCCACCTTGTGCCACCCCCCCAGCTAACCCCACCCCCCCACAGCAGCTAACCCAGCCCCCCACCCGGGGAGCCCGCCAACCCCCCTGCCCGGGGAGCACCCCCCCTGCAGCAGCTACCCCCCCTACACAGCAGCTAACCCTGCCCGGGGAGACTCCCCTGCCCTCGGCACGGCAGCTAACCTTGCCCGGGGAGCCCCCCTCTGCTGCGGCAGCTAACTCTGCCTGGGGAGCCCGCCCCAGCTCACCTCGGCTCCGCCTCTTCCGCTGAGCACGCTGGCTCTGCTCTAATTCTCCTCCCCTCCCAGGCTTGCACCGCCGATTGGAGGAGAATTAGAGCGGGGGCTGTGTGCTCAACGGAGGAGGCAGAGTGGAGGTGATCTGGGGTGGGGAGCGGTTCCCCTGTGTACCCCTCCCCAGTTACTGTGGGTGGCCTTCCAGCCCCCCCCCCCGCCCCAGCTCACCTCCACTCCACCTCCTCGCCTGAGCAGGCTTTTAGGCGACCCCAACCTCTAGGCGCCCTAGGCAGCAGCCTAGTTTGCCTAAATGGTTGCACCGGCCCTGAGGAAGGCTATGAATAGCTTGGCTTTCCCGCCATGTGGGAGAGACCAGTTGGGAAGCAGAGGGAGGAGCAGGTCTGCCTGCAGTCTGCCAGCACAGCACTTCCAGGCCCAGCAACTGGCCTAACTTGTAACCCCAGCCTGCAGAAAAGTCCCAGGCACAGACAATCCTCCTTTCACCACCTGCCAGCAACCGGAGGAGACAACCTGTCTCTCCTGCCATTTGCTGCTTCCAGCCTGCCTGTCCTGCAGCCAGCCCACACCAGATTCAGGATTTTAGAACCCATGGGTTCCAAGCTTTAAAGGCTGTCAGCACTGTTTCAGAAGGGAGTGGGCGGTTAGTCCATTTCCAGTGATCGCTAGGCAGGACCTGCTTGCCTGAATCAGTCTCCTGACCACTCAGCCAGAAATGGAACCTGAGGGAGTATCCGGTATTAGGACCTGGCTACACTTGCAGATGTAGAGCGCTTTGAATTAAACCAGCCTTCGGAGAGCGCAGTAGGGAAAGTGCTGCAGTCTGTCCACACTGACATCTTCAAGCGCACTGGCATTGCCACATTTGCGGCACTTGCAGCAGCATTGGGAGCAGTGCATTATGGGCAGCTGTCCCAGCATGCAAGTGACTGCAATGTGCTTTCCAAATGGAGGTGGCGTGGAGTGTGACAGGGAGTGTGTTGTATGTATGTGGGGGGAGAGAGAGTTGGTCTTTGGGGCATGCTGTCTTGTAAGTTCAGTCAGCAGCAGACCTCCTTTCCCCCTCTTCCCCCGCCAAGCAGCATTTCACAGTAATGGTTGCTTTGTCTCAGAGCAGATAAGCATGCCGGCTGTCAGAAACAGAGCTTTGAAAGGGCATATCCGCATTTCTGCTGTGATTCCAAAACAATGACAAGAGTAGCCACTTGACTTAAGGGGATTATGGGACGTTTCCTGAGGCTGATCAGAGCATAGTAATGCAACACCCTGTTCACACTGGCGCTGCAGTGCTCCAGCGGGGGCACATCAAACCTTATTCCACTCACCGAGGTGAAGTACAAGGAGTGCTCTAGCTGCGGAGTCAGAGCGCTCTACGTTCCTTGCCAGTGTGGACAGGTAGTGAGCTAGGGCGCCCATGGCAGTTTTAATGCGCTCCAACTCGCAAGTGTAGCCAAGACTTAGAGTTATATGGGCAGTTGGGTTGTAATTTTGCACCATAAAGGCACATTGCATCTGCGGAAGGATTTTCATGTGTCTGGATCATCAAGATCTACACTGCCAATTCCCAGTATAATAAAGTGTGTTTCTAACAGCAACTCCTTACTGGCCTGCAACATGTCTCCACATGCACCACCCAAGACATGGGGGACAGACAGAACTGGGACTAGGGGTGGGAAAAGACACTTTTGTTTAGAAACATTGAGAGAGTGTGTGGTCACGTGACCTGGTGTGCCTCTTGGCAGAGCCTTTAGTAATTACAAAGCATTATTGATCTCTAATCATTTTAATCATTTAATATTTTCACCGATTGTCTATTTCTCTTGGGTCAAGTCCTTAAATAAAGTTTATAGTTATTGTTTATAATGTGTTTGCTTGTGTGAGTTTGAATTATTTGTGAGTTCAAGTGCTGTAGCCTCAGCCTGAGTGTGGTTATCCCTTGTCTCACTGGAAGCACCACCAAGTAGCTTGATCCTTTAGCATGCCAGGATGGGGAGGCAGACACCTACCAGCAGCACAGAGAACTGAGGCCAGGGTGACCGAAACTTTGGAACTGTCCAAAAACTGTGAGGTACCCTCTCCTGTTTGCACTGCATTCAGGTACTAAGCCAGCACTGAAAGGGAGAGTTACATCTATACTTTGTTAAATAAACTTTTGCATCTAAGTGTTGTGTGTTAAGCAAAGAGGTGATCTGAGCTGGAACTGGTAAGCTGGGGTGTACTGTTCCTTTCCAAACAGCAAATCTGTAAATACTGTGAGTTTGCAGTGGAGCAGGGGCTTCACACTCCAGGGAGATGCTCGGAGAGCTCGGGGGTTGAAATGTGCCTATCGCTAACCTGTAAAGAGACAGCAGGGCCTGTGTAGGCCTAGAGGGGAGTGCTTGTGTTGCCTATGGCCACTGGAGTTGGGGAGCTGACCCTCATCAGGCACAGACAAGGCTTTCTTGTGGTAAGGGTAGGTGGCCACAGCCCTGGGTACCCCCCAGGAAGCAGGCCACATTGTTGTCCTAATTTTTAAAAATGAACATAGTTCTTTAGAAAAGTAATTTACGCTGATGTAAAAGTAGTATGTAATGATAAATATTTTTTCTTCCCTAGGAGAAGGTGTTGAAAGGAAACAAACAATTAATAAACAAACATATCTTAATGTGAACTCTTTGAATGGCTATTGTCTCTGAAAGGTTGTGCTGTTTTCTTGTGTATGCAGATTTTATCCAAAGTGATTTACTTCTGCAAGTCTAATAACCATACAACAGAATAACACAATGAAGGATGATTTCATAAATTACACAGAAAAAGAACAACCTAATCCTAGTAAGTTTTTTCGGTTAGTTGTTTCTTCTTTTGAATGTTAGGCTAGTTGTTGGAAGGATGTACTCCATTGCCACGAAACTAAGCCACATTTTGAATCTTGTCTGGGAGCCATGAGGGATTTCTATGGAAAAACAGATCAGCCCTCCCATCGTCCTCCACAAATCATGCTGCTCTGGCTATTAAGCTTTCTTCTGTGGTGTCTTTACCCAGCGAGTAAGAACCCTTGTTGGGGATCTGTCTGGAGGAAACAGCATTCAGAAAATATTCATAGCTAGCACTGAATACACGTATTCTCTTTTAACTTAATCACAGCACTACCTGGGCATAGCTCTGTGTGGCCTTTCTACCAACTTAAGTGACCCTGGGGAGCCTAGTGAGTCACTCTAGTTTGAAAATAGCTACGGCTCCCATCCTGCGAGCATTTATGCACATGAGTAGTCCCATTGAGTTTCAATGTGGCCGCTCATATGCCTAAAGTTATTTACATGCATCAGCAATGGGGTCTAAGTGTGCAAGTGCTCCACTATGCATCTGAAGAAGTGAGGTTTTTTACCCACGAAAGCTTATGCCCAAATAAATCTGTTAGTCTTTAAGGTGCCACCAAACTCCCTGTTGTGTTTGTGGATACAGACTAACATGGCTACCCCTTGATATATGCTCCAGTATGTGAGTCAGGAACCAGTTAACTGCATTTGAGTTGTTATATAATCAAAACAAACAGTGTCCTGTAAGTCTCTACAAACACGTTCTAAAAACTAGTGATGGAAAACACAGTAGTTACAGTTCAGGTTGAGACAGGATAGACAGCTGGTGTGTTGTGACCATCTTTTATCCTTTAGTTCACAGTCACCTCACTATTCTATTGTGATTCCTCTGTCTGTTTCTTTCATCCACTTGTTATTTCTCATCTTATTCCTTAATTATAAACTCTTTTGGGTGGAGATCCTCTTTTTTTGCTTGTGTTTGTGCAGCCATAGCACAGTAGGGTTGAGGCCAGTAGGTAACACTGAAACACCAACAAATAATAAGATGCCTGTTCCACTCTAAGGCCCCAATCCTGCAAAGACAAAGGCCTGGTCTACACCTAAAAGTTAGGTCCACCTAGCTACATTTCTCAGAGGTGTGAAAAATTCATGCTCTTGCGAGACATAGGTAAGCCGACCTAAGCCCCAATGTAGGCACCATTAGGTTGACAGAAGAACTCTTCCAGCAACGTAGCAGGTGGATTCACTAATCCCTTCCGCCATTGTAGTAAGTGTATATGCTACAGAGAGCATAGCTGCAGCTGTGCCACTGCAGCACTTCTAGTGTAGACACACACTTAGGCATTCCCTCAGTTTTTGCAAGACTGAGGCCCAAGTTAATCTTTAATGACTTCCCTTAAAATTAGTTTTGAGGCTGAAAATGATGTTTGTTCTCAGCTTGGATATGATTTTTGGGGAGGAAAAAATTGAAAGTTATGAGCTGTTTCAAGAGCGTGAGAAAAATGTAGGTTTCCTGCTTTAAAAAAATCACCAGTTCTGGTGCTCCAATAATCCAGAAAGGGATGTAATGTGCTTCATAAGAAGCAGACTTAAAAGACCTTACTGTTTGTGAAAGCAAAACCTACTTTCCCTCCATAGAATCTGCAAGTAATGGCTATGACAATCCTGCTTTCCAACATGATGAAAAACCTGAGCAAAATGACCAGTTACAGAAGAACAAGAAAAAGTAGGGGTTCCTTGATCTTAATACGCTGTTAAATTTCTTGCCCTGCCTTTCAAGAAAGGGTCTGGATTAATTTTGCATTAATCTCTTTAGAAAGAAAAATGAGGAGTCAAAGGAAAAGATGGTTGGCATTTTGAAATTGGTTAGTGCATAGTTTTTTGGTTTGATTTATATTTCTCATTGTTCCTTTTCTTTGCCTGTTGTACGTTATGGTAACAGACTGATATGCAACCACAATGCTGCATTTCAGAAGAGAAGAAAGAGGTCTGTGCAAAACTTAGTATTGCCGTACAGCCATTTTTGTGTGTTGATCTCAGGCTTCCCTCATTAAAAATACAGCCTGTTGTGCAAAGTTCCCCCCACAGCTAACTGCCAGTGCTTGACGAAGGAGTGAAATTCACCCATGTTAAGGACTGAAGTGAAGCATGTGCGGTAAGTAGGGCCTTGCCCTGGGTCTCTCAACTGGAGATAATTTTATCATTCATGCACAATGTCTCATGAATTATCCAGGGAAACAAGGGCTGTGTTTTTCTTAAATGTGATAACTGCTACGTACCCATTTCTATTGGTAGGCAGCAGCCAAATGTTTGTCAACTACCTGTTCTTGTTTACATTTTCAATGCACTGAGTAAATATGGGCTGTAGTAGAATGCACCCAGGGAGGCAGTGAGTTGCACAGGTGATGTTAGATACATTCTTTTTTCTGCAGATTAGGGGATTCATCCTGCCATCGTGTCCTAACTCTCTCAATAAAAATGGCCTAAAATGGTGTGTAAGCTTTTTCTAAGTGTATCCCATGTGTTGTGTTTGCCTTCAGACTATCTAATTCATTGCTTCATAAAGTGCTTTGGGATACCCAAATTGTGACTGGTGCTATGTAAAAACAAATCCTATTCTGTGTGTCCTAGTAGGATATTGTCACAATTATGTGAATTTGTCAACCTTCAATTAATTCCTTTTTCTTTATATTAATGTAGTTTGCGTATGCCGATTGGCTGGATATCATTTTGATGATAATAGGCTTGATTGCAGCTGTTGCAAATGGAACAGGGCTGCCACTTATTATCGTTGTCACTGGAGAGATGACAAACAGCTTTGTGACGATTGGCCAAGCAGTAAATGTATCTTCAGGTAAATAAAGTTTGTTCAACTTCTGAAAATATTTGTTAGGGTCTCTTATTTACTGGATTGGCAGAGGTTCAGGATGGAGTGCTGCTGTGGTGTTAAAAGCTACGAAAAGCATAGTGAATTCTGAGAAGTCCTTCCCTTTTACCCTGCTGTATAGTACAGTAGCAAACTCAACACTTGATAAATTACAGAGCAGTACATTTGGTAACTGTAAAACGATTTACTACTTTCTACAGCTTGTAGTTAATCCATGGAATTCACTGTTCCAGGAGGTCACCAAATCAAGATCTGTGATTGGACTTTTAAAACAACAAAATAGGACCATTAATTCTAATTTTCCTCTATATGAGCTAAGCTTATGAGAAGGGCAATCATAACTTACCCTAAAATATATGTGCTGACACCTGGAAGGGGTCTGCTATTTCTCCCAGGTCTGAACAGTTTTGCACATTTGGTTAGGCGCATTAGTAGTGAAATTTACCCTTTTTGCAGACAGCCAGCAAAATGCGGAGCTACCACTTGGACCTCACTTGGGCCCAGTTTTGAGGCTTGGGTGGAACCTAAGTGGTGCATAAAAGTCGGCCTTATGGTGTCTGCTTGGATGAATTTTGCCTTGTGTGAGGTAGAAGGGGGAGTTATCAACTTCTGAAAAATCAGATATTGACCACTGATGGAATCTGAAGGCCAGATCAGATGAAGCTATGATCTGGCCAGTGCCCTTTGACGTAGTGACCTAAATCCATGACATCACTATACAGTAACCCTCTGAGCTGACTCAGAAGCTTGCCCTGTTTGATCCTCCACTAGAAGGATGATGGCCACCATGAAAGTTATAAATCTACAGCGCTGTTGTACACGATTATGGCCTAAAACCGCCATGATTTGTTTTATGCCTGTTCTAATAAAACTGAATAATTTTTTTTGTTACAGTTAATCTTTCAGCTATGATGAATAGTAGCTCTACTTGTCCAGCTATTCCAGGTTTGGATATAGAAGCTGAAATGACCAGGTAGGAACCTCTGCAATTATTTTCATAAAAATAGCACAGTGTAGTTTCTATATTTTTTTTGTCCATTAGACTGTAAGCCAAATTTGTCCCTCAATTACATCCCATTGGCTTCAACAGGGTTGAACGTGACCTGATGTGTCTAAACTTATCTTGCAAGATGCAATTGACTTTATGGACTTTTACTATTTTACGACAGGTTTGCCTACTACTATGCGGGTATTGGCTTTGCTGTAGTGATACTGAGCACCATCCAAGTCTGGACATTTCTGACCTCAGCTGCAAGACAGACAGCAAGAATCCGACAAAAGTTTTTTTTCGCCATACTTCACCAGGAGATGGCTTGGTTTGATACCAGCCAGATTGGAACGTTGAACACCCGACTGACGGAGTGAGAAAGCTCTATTTATCTATGCACCAGAAACCTGAGTCTGATGTTTACCTTTATAGAATTAGCTACAGGGAATTTCCAGGAAACCTTTTTAACAAAGACCCAAAATATTTCTGCTATCTGAGGGAGGAATTCGTTACCATTTTTCACTTCACTTTCAGGGTTTCAGTGACATTTCCACTGCGAGGGCTTATTCTGTGAAATGCAATATCTTACTCCTCTAACATTGGCTTTGTAGTGTCTATGAGCTATTTTGCAAACTACTGTAGATAAACAGCTCTGCTGTCTCCAGCTAGTTTATAAACACTGAAAACCCTGACATTGTATGAAATGAAACTGCACTGATAGTTATGTGCACTGTGTTATCATTTTGAACCTGATCCAAAACCAATTAAAATCCTTAGAAATCTTTGGATCAGGTCCCTTGTGCAGGGATTCAGAGGAAGGTATGATCAGAGTTTCTCCAGATTTAATATTAGCGGGAGCGATATGCCCAGTTTTTGGAAGATGTGAATCCTGAAGGGAATGAGAGAGGCTTGAATTTCACCAATCCTAGCTCCCACATATATAAATAGCAAGGGAAAATTAGCATGACACACAATGGTTTTCCAAATAATAATTTACTAACACTGTGCTTGTCACTGTATAGGATGTAAAAAGGAGATATTTCTTGCCTCAAAGATCTTAAAATCTAATAACAAAATTGAAGAAGATCGGATACATAGGGGAACTTAGAGGAAAATGTAATGTAAAGGTTTTGGGGATGAATTTTTGGTTTTGTATGGATTATTCCTTTTGGCTATTCCATGAATGAATTGGGTCACGTGTGAATGAGCAGGGGTAGCAATGACAGAAGTCTATCTAGAGGTTACATCACAGAAAATGAGTTGTGATCTGCTAGTTCATAGCCCCACAAAGAGCCATTGCTGCTGTTCAGTATCCACGTCCAAAATTCCTACTACCCAATGATTTGAACAGTTAAACTTCTGAGAAGCTTCTCTCCAGCAAAAGAGAAAAATGTGTGAGGAGGAGGCATTCATCGAAGTTAACAAATCTCTTTTTAATTAACAGTGACATTAACACCATCCACGAAGGCATCGGAGACAAGATCTGTATATTTGTACAATTCTTTTCCACGTTTCTGACAGGGATTGTTATAGGATTCGTCTACGGGTGGAAACTGACTTTGGTGATATTGTCAGTTAGCCCTCTCCTTGCTGCAGCAGCAGCAGCTGGATCATTTGTAAGTGCTGAGGAAAAACAAATAAGAATTCTACCTCTAAAAATAGATTAAGAGGGAGTGAGCCCCAAAGCAACATCAAAGTTTGGAGAGCATGCAGAGCAGCCCTTCTCCTACTCCACTGGCTCCTGCCCCAAAATTTGCAGAGCTCTGTCTACACTGATCATCAGCGGGCAGGCATTAGCATGCCATGGAGGCCTGGACTGAGTGCTGTCACCACCACTCACCACATGGGAAGAGGATGATCTGCATCTATCAACTGTGACCACATTACTAGATATTGCTTGTAATGCTCAGAAAAATTTACAAAGTGTTTCCATTTTTAGATTGTATTTTGTTTTCGCTCTCCCTTTCCCCCACCGAAGCACTGAAAATGGTGGAGGAAGAAACAGGATTGTGACCTGTAATTAAGATAGCTAAGTTATTTACATGGCCTCCATTACTGTAGTTTCTGAGTGCCACACAAGCTTCATTGTGTTTAGCCTCACAACACCATGCAAGATAGGGAATTCTCATGTTACACATGGAGAAGTGAAAAACAGAGAAAAATTACTTATCCAAAGTTGCCCAGGAAAACTGTGTTGGAGTGGGGACTTGAACCCAGGTCTCCTTAATTCTAGGCTCTTTCGTTAAGTGCTTGATCACCGTTTGTATCAGTACATAATTTACACCACTTAAATAGATTTCCATAAAATACTTTCCCCTTCCCCCCACCCTCCCAATTTTCCAGTTCCTGGCATTATTCATTACAAAAGAGCTGTCTGCTTATGCTAGAGCAGGAGCTGTGGCAGAAGAAATTTTGACTTCTATCAGAACAGTCGTTGCTTTCAATGGACAGATGAAGGCATTAGCAAAGTGAGTTTTTTTAACTAATAATTGATTGTACATAATATTTGGGAAAGTGATATGCTTATTTAAAAAAAAAATCGAAGATGATCGGTCAGTTTATCCCCCAGACAGCTGAGAAGTTCAGATGAAGATAAATATGAGCATATGGAAGGAGATGTTTTCTGACACTCATAAATATTTGCAATCACTCAATTGACCTGCATTATGGAGGAGCATTGTAAGGTCCAATTTCCCTCTGACACTAACCTGAGGTTGAATTTGGAAGCTGAGGCTACAGAAAATGCAATCTTCTCTAAGGCTCCAGTCCAACAAAGCATTTCTGCAAATACTTTAAGCACATGCACACACACACTGAAATCATTGATTAAAGTGTTTACAGTTAAGTTCATGCTTTACTGGATCATGAGCTTAGGTAAGATTCCCTCTCACTTTCCTATGTCATTGACTTCAAGGGGGCTACCCACATGCTTAAAATTAAGTACGTGCTTAGTGCTTTGCAAATAATCCTCCTCTTGATCTAATCTGAACAGCACCAATGATATCTGAGCAGTTTATGTGGAAAAAATTAATTGCACATCATTTTAGGATCCCGTCACTACTGCGTAAACTGTGCCATTCGTTTTGGGCCTTCCCACTTTTGGTCAGGGCACTTTTGTACATAATGTATGTGTTGAGAGGTTCCTACAAAGTTGCTTAGCCTGTTATTGAACAATAAAATGATATGCATGTCCTCCTGAAACGTTCTGAGAACATTGCTGGGCTAAACGGTGCTTTCTCTAATGCCCTTCAGAAGCTAAAGGGGATTGGATAGCTAATGAGTGAACAGAAGCTGTTATTGATTGATGGAAAACCATAAGCTTGTAAAGGAATTGCAAGAAAAAAGAGAATAATTTTTTTCATTAACTAATTGTTAATCTTTTTCCTTGTCTCACAGGGGTTAACTAGCATAATATGGTGCTTAATTTGTATTTGATTGCTTGCTATGGGCATATGTCTTGGTAATTTAGCTTATGAGAATAGTTCTTGGCTTCCAACAGCATTCAGCAGGAGAGAACTACTGCCAGGTTGTGGAGTCAAAGGGGATTCTGGCTTCTGTTTACTTGTTTGGTTTTATCTAAAGCACTTTTTCTTCAAAAATTGAGTGAGCACTAACTCTTCCCATTGCGAGCAGATATTCATAGAATCCTAGAAATGTAGGGCTGGAAGGGACCTTGAGAGATCATCAATTCAAGCCCCCTGCACTGAGGCAGGGTCAAGTATAGCTAGGCCATCTCTGATAGGTGTTTGCCTAACCAGTTCTGAAAAACCTCCAATAATGGGAATTCCACAACCTTCCTCGGTAACACATTCCAGTACTTAACTATCCTAATATTTAGACAGATTTTCCTAATATCTAACCTAAATCTCCCTTGGTGCAGATTACCCTGATTATTTCTTGCCCTGTCTTCTGTGAATATGGAGAACAACCGATCACCATCCTCTTTTTAACACTCCTTAGCATATTTGAAGACTGTTAGCCAGGTCCTGCTTAGTCTTCAATTTTCAAGACCAACATGCCCAGTTCTTTTAACCTTTCTTCAGGTTTTCTAAACTTTTTATAATTTTTGTTGGTCTCTTCTAGACTTTCTCTAGTTTGTCCACACCTTTCCTAAACCGATACACTACTCTGGCAGAGGCCTCACCAAAGACAAGTAGAGTGGAACAATTGCCTCCCATGTCTTAAATATGGTACTCCCCTGAGTGCACCCCAGCATATTATCTTTTTTTCACAACTACATCCACTTGTTGGTTCATATTCAATTTGTGATGCACTTGAATTCCCAGATCCTTGTCTGCAGTACTGCTGCCTAGCCAGTTATTCCCCATTTTGTATTTGCACATTTGATTTTTCCTTCCCAAGTGTAGTACTTTGCACTCGTCTTTATTTAATTTCATGTTGTTTATTTCAGGCTAATTTTTCCAATATTACATAAGAAGAGGTCAGACCAATGGTCCCTCTAGTCCAGAATCCTGTATTCTGACTGTCCAGTGCCAGATACTTCAGAATAAATGAAGAGAACAGGGCAATTTTTGAGTGATCAATCCCGTCATCCAGTCCCAGATTCTGTCACTCAGACGTTTAGGGGCATCCACAGCATAGGGTTCCACCCCTGACCATCTTGGCGAATAGCTATTGATGAACCTAGCCTCCATTAGCTTATCTAATTCTTTTTTGAACTCACTTATACTTTTGGCCTGGCAATGAGTTGTTGACTGCATTATGTGAAGAAGTACTTCATTTTGTAAGTTTTAAACCTACTACTTATTAATTTCATTGGGTGACCCCTGGTTCTTATGTTACATGAAGGGGTAAATAAGAATTTCCTATTCACTTTCTCTTCTTTCATTTTCTAGACCTCTATCATATCCTCTCTTAGTCATCTCTTTTCTAAGATGAACAGTCCAGTCTTTTTAATCTCTCCTCAGGTGGAAGTTATTCCAAACCCCTAGTAATTTTGTTGCCCTTCTCTGTACCTTTTCTAATTCTAATATATCTTATTTGAGATGGGGCAACCAGAACTGCACACATTATCTGAGGTGTGGGCATATCATGGATTTACACAGTGGCATTATGATATTTTCTGTCTTATTAGCGATCCCTTTCCTAATGGTTCCTAACATTCTGTTAGCTTTTTTTGACAGCTGCTGCACATTGAGCAAATGTTTTCAGAGAATTGTCCATGATGTCTACAAGATCTCTTTCTTAAGTGGTAGCAGTTAAATTAGACCCCATCATTTTTTTTTATAGTTGGGATTGTTTTCCAATATGCCTTACTTTGCATTTATCAACATTGAATTTCATCTGCCATTTTGTTGCCCAGTCACTCAGTTTTGTGAGATGCCTTTGTAGCTCTTTACAGTCATCTCTGGACTTAACTATGTTGAATAATTTTGTATCATCTGCAATATTTGCCACCTCATTGTTCACCCTCTTTTTTTCATATAATTTATGACTATGTGAACAGCAGAGGTCTCTGTACAGGGTCCCCAAAGGATCTATAATTTTTCTCTCTCTGCTGTGAAAACTGACCATTTATTCCTACCCTTTGTTTCCTATCACTCTTATCCCAAGTCTTTGCTTAACAGCCTTTTGTGTGGGACCTTGTCAGAGGCTTTCTGAAAGTCCAAGTACACTATATTAACTGGATCACCCATGTCCACATGCTTGCTGAAACTCTCAAAGAATTTTAATAGATTGGTGAGGCACAATTTCCATTTACAAAGTTGTGTTGACTGTTTCCCAACATATCATGTTTATCTGTGTACCTGATAATTCACTCAGAGCAGCCATGGGTCAGTTCCTCTGTTAATGTAAAATCAATGAAGCTGTGTTGATTCACACCATCTAAGAATCTAGATAATTGATTTTTATGGCAGAAAACCCTGGAAGCATGAGAGGAAGCTAGGGAACTGAATGTCATCTGGGTACATACCAAATTTAACATTTATCATCTGTTTTCAGATATGATGTTAACCTGGAGAATGCTAGGAAAGTTGGAGTAAAAAAATCCATTACCACCTACACATCTTTGGGTTTCACAGAGTTTATTTCATTTGGAGCCTTTGCTCTTGCATTTTGGTACGGAACCAAACTCACAGTGGAGGAGAAAGAGAATTATGACATCGGACATGTGTTAATTGTAAGTACAGCATAGTATAGTCGATTCGCTGAGGCAAACTTTTTAAAAATGGTCTATAAATTAGAAAAAATGCTTTGTTGTGTAAGTACTGCATCAAAGGAGCCATAATTTCTACTCGGGCACAAAGAACCCATCAGACTAATTGTGTTTAATATAAATCAACAGAGATGTTGAATCTACATATTTAAGACCTCAAAGTTCCTAAACAAATATCTCATTTGGTCACTGTCATGCTGTCTGGAGTGGTTCACGACCATGAGTGCCTACCTTAAGGCAGGCTGTCAGAAAACAGGGTAGACACCCTAAATTGGTGGTCTGTTCTATAGTTAGATTTCACCAATACAGTAACAAATGTGAATTCCTGGATCACTATACTAATCTTACAATGGAATCACAGACAGACTCTCCAGTCTATCTTGCCGCCCAGACAAACTTGACTTCATGATAAAAGGTCATTTACACCAAAAATCACACCACATTCAGGTTGCTTCCAGTCCCAGGACTAATCACTTACCCCAGATCAATTGATAGCCTAGATTTTATACCAAAGACAATGCTGGTAGACAATTCTGTAGTAAACTAACTAAAGGTTTATTAGCTAAGAAAAGGTAATAAGAGTTATTGAGAGATTAAAGCAGATAAAATATAAGTACAGATGAGTCAGTCTATAATTTCAAATGATAGCGGAAATGTAGTGATCTGCCAGTTTCGCAAAAGTCTCTCAGGGCTCAGGGAATCTCCATCTCTATGTTCATTTATTTTGCCCTGTTAGAATCCAAACAGTGCAGAGATGAAGGCTTTTTCCCTGAATCCATACTCATAGTTTTCTTCTCACAGAAAACAAGCTGACAGGGTCAATACCCATGTGGGCTTTTCCTTTGATGGCAGAGAGTGAGGAATACATTTGGAGTCTTTGACCTTTGATCATCACACACAATGACCACTTGCTTTGAAATTAACACTTTTCTGTTAAATTCTTCATTTGCATTCCACAAGACTTCTTTCTCATTTGATGGGTTATTTGCTGACAGGGGCATACCCTATGTGAATGTTTGCTACAACATTATAACTGGATCCAGATAAGTGTTTTAACTAATGCATTGTTTTCAGTGCATTAACATCCCATTAGTTTTCATGAAGTTTAAACACCAAATACATTCTTATACATTTAACAATTACTTAGATCTATACTAATACACATGTGAATTGGCCTGGCTTCCAGCTATGCATCTGTAATCATTCAGTGAGGTCTGGGGCTTTGGCATGAGCTGGCACTTTGTCTGCCAGTGTCACAGCCATGTGATCATCTTTCATTTTTTTAAATCCCTGCAAGGGATTATTTTACTTGACCAAAAATTTTAGATTATTTTTCCTTTGAAAAGGAATAAGGCCCTGATCCTGCAAAGACATAGGTATGTGCGTTATGCACTGTGAGTAGCCCCACTGACTTCTGATGAGAACTTGACTTCAGTGGAACTAGTCACAGTGCATAATGTAAAGCATGTGCTTTGAAGGATTGGGGCCTCAGGAAACTGTGGATTAACTCTCTTTGAGGACGCTGAGGTTTTTAATATTGCAAAGAGATGGAGAGATGTCTAATTTCACTATTTATTCTCTTAATGGGAGTTAATGAAAGCAGGAGCAATAAAAAAAGCTAATCCAACTGTTAAAGGGCATGTGGGTGCACACAATAGCTACATTCATCATGTCTTGTGTCAAATCCAGTGAAAGAATAAAAACTGTGTGAGCTGGAAAAATGCAACCTGAAATCGTAGTTTTGATTTTCTTGTTTATATTTTTTTTTCTGGAAAAGCTCTTACGGAACTGTGATGTTATTGATATAAATTGGGACCATATAGAACATGGGTTGCAACCAAGGTCCTGTAGTGGCACCAAATCTTAGGTAAAGGGGATCATATAAGGTGTCTAAGACCAGGTTATGGGTTGCTGGTTGTGATTATGCTGTCTGTGTGTATGTATCATTTTGTATTGAAGTTATAGGTATCGGCTCTATACTGTCTGTACTTCAAACTTATGCTGTGCTTCTGGGTGATGTCCCAGACAAGTTGGTGTTAGCTCTGCCTAGCCTGCTTGATGGCCCAGTAAGGACCTTCAGCTACACAATTGACCCATGGAGAGAAGGCAGACACGCCTTGTGACTCAGCAAAGTATGCAGGGACTTGTCCATGTGACTCCAGACTCCATTTTGCTGTAATTTTCCACAGTAAGGACAAAGAGGTTCTTACACCTGGAAAAGCCTATAAAAGGCTGATGCCTCATCTCCATCTTGTCTTCAATCCTGCTTCTGAGCTCTGGAGGGACTTTGCTACAAACTGAAGCTCTGTACAAAGGACTGAATGACCCATCCCAGCGGGGGATGTACTCCAGAGACTTGATTTGAACCTGCAGTTTATGCCATCACTGCTGCAAGCCTGAACTAAGAACTTTGCCATTACTGTATGTAATTGATTCCATTTAACCAATTCTACCTCTCATCTCTACCTTTTTCCCTTCTGATTAAACCTTTAGATTTTAGATTCTAAAGGATTGGCCACAGCGTGATTTGTGGGTAAGATCTGATGTGTATATTGACCTGGGTCTGGGGCTTGATTCTTTGGAATCAAGAGAACCTTTTTCTTTTATTGGGGTGTTGGTTTTCATAACCATTCATTCCCAGGACGAGTGGGACTGGTGGTGATACTGGGAGACTGGAGTGTCTAAGGAAATTGCTTGTGTGACTTGTGGTTAGCCAGTGGGGTGAAACCAAAGTCCTTTTTGTCTGGCTGGTTTGGTTTGCCTTAGAGGTGGAAAAACCCCAGCCGAGGGCTGTGACTGCCCTTGTTTTAGCAATTGGTCCTAAATTGTCACTCTCAGTTGGGTCCCACCAGAACAGCATCATCACAGTGGCGTAGTCGTGCTTGGATCCACAGAACCAGGTCAATTAAGCTTTGGGTCAGAACCCCACGCTATCCAAATTTGAAATTTGGGATTGAGAGTTTGGTTGGTTAAAGATCAGTGACCATGAGACAGAAAGCATCAGCAAAAGCAATGAAACTGCAAGCCTTGAGAGACAGCCTGCAGTCTGAACATGAGCAAAAACTGGCAGGAATTCGAATGGAAGAGGAGCAAGCCTTGGCCCAGCTAGAGAAAGAGGCTGCTGAGAGAGAGAAAGAGGCTGCTGAGAGAGAGAAAGAGGCTGCTGAGAGAGAAGAAGAAGCTCGTAAGAGGCGTCTGGAGCTGCTGGCTGCTGAGGAGAAAACTCGACAGATGTGACAGGAGACGGCTAGACTCCAGCTCCAAGTCAAAAATGGAAGAACAGCAGAAACTGTATCCTCTTGAAAATCCAGTTTATAGCTGGGTTGATATGTGGTGTTACTCTGGGCAGTTTTCTGTGTTTAACCAGTTTTGCTATGGCTATGGACACGGGTATTCTAACCTGGTGGGAAATAGCTGTTTGTCTGTGCCAGAAAGCAGTGTGTCTGTGAGTGGAGTTTCTGAATGTCTGTCTGATGTCTCAGAAGGGAATCTGAAGTTAGATCAAGAGCAAAAAGATCTCATGGGTGAGGAAAATGTTTCTCAGGAGCAAAGTAAAGTAAATAGTCAGGTGGAAGCCCTAACTGAGGAAGGAGAGGGTAAATTTGTAATGGGCGATGGATTGGTGGCTAGTGCAGCTTGTAGAAGTGAACCTGAAATGGGTAACTGTGATTTGCTGGAAGTAGCTCAGTGTAGTGAAAAAAGCAGCAGCTTATCCATTGGGAGTGGCAATGTGCCTGGTAGGGAAAGTTTGGAGGAGCCTAGGCAGCCTTGTGAGCTGATGGCTTTGTCTAGTCAGCAGTTTGGGAAGACAGGGATCGTGGAAGATGAGTGTCCCTATCCCTTACCTGTGTCCTGTGTAGAGAAATGTGACAGTGAAGGGAATGTGCCTATGTCTGTCAGGGGTATTGACTTGCCTATGGAGGGAGCTACCTTGGTCTCCAAGCAGTTGTCTGTGAACAGCCCTGTGTGCTGGGACAAGGGAAGTGAAATCCCAAGCAGTGTGTCTGGTGAAGGAGAATGTGTCTCCGGCTCTTCTGTGTCTGTGGAGCAGACAGAAGGGGCCTTTCAGCCTGTGATGGTTGAGGGTGATTCAGTTGTCTCGGAGTTGGTTGTGGATACAGCTAAAGCCCAGAAAGGAAATGGTCCTAAGTTTGGGTCTGCTGGGGAGAATGGCACTGTAACTAGGTTGCATCCAGTTAGTGTCTTAGCAAAATCCCAGAGACCAGACAATTCTGGTGCTTGTAGTTTGCCAGTTGCTAATGTGTGGTTGGAAAAGGGTGAAGCAACTCTGTCTGATCAGGGTGATACCCCAGCCAGGGCACAAGGAGAGCATGAAGGTGATTTAATTGTGTTACCTACTGACAGTTTGACAACTTGTAGCAAGAAGGAAAAGATTCCTGAACTTGTTCCAGGCCAGGGAAAGGAGAGTGCTTCTAACCCGTTATCTAGAAAGTCTATAAGTTTGCCTGAAAGGGGATTGTGTAGAGATTTGCCTGATGGTCCAGAGGTGATTCTGGATGAGACCCAGCAAGAGTCTGTGGTTGCTCAGGGAAGTGTTCCTTTAGAGCAAGCCCTAGGTGAAGTGGGTGAGAGCAGAATTTCTGAGAGGGGTGAATTGCTGCTTAGAAAAGCTCATAGGGAAAGGAATCCTTATGGTAATTTGTGCAAGCAGTTTACTGCAATTGAAGGGCGTGAAAGTGATTTAATCAAGGAAGTTTCAGTTCCTAACAGCCAGACATTTTCTGTTGTAAATGGATCCACTGACTTTCCCTTTGAAAGATCCAGTGTGGGCAGCTTTGAAAAGGTCTCAGATGGAGTAGAAGCTGTTAAGGAAGTTGAGCAGCCTTATAACCACGTGGCTGTGTGTGGCCAGCTTGTTGGGAAGACAATGGTGTTGGAACAGAAATGTCTCCATGCTGATTCTGTAAGTGAGCAGTTGGTGCTTCAGGATCTGAGGACAGATTCAGTTACTGGTGTTTCAGAGCAGAACAGTTTTATGGCTGAATGCTGGAGGAGGCAGGGGAGAGCAAGCCAGCTCTCACCCTCAGACTCTTTGGATTTGTGTGGTATCTCTGTAAGACAAAGTCCAGCCTTGGAATCCATAGCAGCTAAGAAGTTAAAAGCTAGTGTCTGTGTTGATGTGAATTACTTGGCTAGCAGGGAGAAGAAAGACTTGCTAATAGCTGTTAGCAAAGAGAGCCCACCCCATCAGCCAGTGAATTCTATTAAAGCAAGAGAAATCAGGGTTTAATCCTGCAGGACACGGAGGAAAGAAAAAAACGAATTTTACAAAGGAAAGCCACAGGTTAACCCTAAAATGCCCAAACCCCAATGGTATTGAGCCAAATGTGTGGTGTGACAAACATGATTGTAGATGGACACTTGCAATAAATTTGTTGTTATTGCTAATGGTAATGTTTGTTACTAATGTGTTGCTATTACCAAGAAATGTAAAAATGTGCAATGTGCCTAATTTTGTGGAAAATCCCTTAAACATGTTGAGAGTAATGCATGAAGACGTACTTTATGTTAAAAGGCCTTGCTATACTGATGTTTCACAGTTAATGCCTGTAAACGGTATTGGAACTTTTCACAGGGGAAAATACATTCCAGACCTGATGTGCTGTATGAAAGGGGAAACTGAGGCACACTACCATATTGCTTTCATGGCTAAATGCCAAGATTCCTGTACTATGAACAACATCAATATCTACATTGGTTTAATGTTAATTGGGTTCCAAACATTGGCCAGAGCTGGTATGGATAAAGTAGCTGTTTTCTTTAGCTCTTGGCAAGATCACATGAAACATACAGGAACCATGCTGCAAAAGCTAACCAAGTTATACCTTGAGTTTGTAAAGAGATTCATTCATGTTATTGAAAATGACTTTGATAAACCATTTCTGTTATACACTGGTACGGCCTCTAGCCCAACACTAGCTGTAGTGAGACAGACCCAAGGATGGGGGGCTCTTTGGATGCAGTCAGTGATGTTTTGTCATCCCTTCCTGCATCAATTTTGTGTTGGGGGTGTGACGTTATTGATATAAATTGGGACCATATAGAACATGGGTTGCAACCAAGGTCCTGTAGTGGCACCAAATCTTAGGTAAAGGGGATCATATAAGGTGTCTAAGACCAGGTTATGGGTTGCTGGTTGTGATTATGCTGTCTGTGTGTATGTATCATTTTGTATTGAAGTTATAGGTATTGGCTCTATACTGTCTGTACTTCAAACTTATGCTGTGCTTCTGGGTGATGTCCCAGACAAGTTGGTGTTAGCTCTGCCTAGCCTGCTTGATGGCCCAGTAAGGACCTTCAGCTACACAATTGACCCATGGAGAGAAGGCAGACACGCCTTGTGACTCAGCAAAGTATGCAGGGACTTGTCCATGTGACTCCAGACTCCATTTTGCTGTAATTTTCCACAGTAAGGACAAAGAGGTTCTTACACCTGGAAAAGCCTATAAAAGGCTGATGCCTCATCTCCATCTTGTCTTCAATCCTGCTTCTGAGCTCTGGAGGGACTTTGCTACAAACTGAAGCTCTGTACAAAGGACTGAATGACCCATCCCAGCGGGGGATGTACTCCAGAGACTTGATTTGAACCTGCAGTTTATGCCATCACTGCTACAAGCCTGAACTAAGAACTTTGCCATTACTGTATGTAATTGATTCCATTTAACCAATTCTACCTCTCATCTCTACCTTTTTCCCTTCTGATTAAACCTTTAGATTTTAGATTCTAAAGGATTGGCCACAGCGTGATTTGTGGGTAAGATCTGATGTGTATATTGACCTGGGTCTGGGGCTTGATTCTTTGGAATCAAGAGAACCTTTTTCTTTTATTGGGGTGTTGGTTTTCATAACCATTCATTCCCAGGACGAGTGGGACTGGTGGTGATACTGGGAGACTGGAGTGTCTAAGGAAATTGCTTGTGTGACTTGTGGTTAGCCAGTGGGGTGAAACCAAAGTCCTTTTTGTCTGGCTGGTTTGGTTTGCCTTAGAGGTGGAAAAACCCCAGCCGAGGGCTGTGACTGCCCTGTTTTAGCAATTGGTCCTAAATTGTCACTCTCAGTTGGGTCCCGCCAGAACCGCATCGTCACAGGAACCACCAGGATTACCATAATATTTAGCACTAAGGAAACTGCAGGTCTGGAGTGTACTGTACACTAGCTCCTGTTTTGTTCCCTGTAGGTATTATTCTGTCTGTTCCGTGGCGCATTCTACCTCATCCAGGGCTTCCCACACTTGGAATGTGTTGCCAGTGCTCGAGGTGCTGCCTATGAAGTGTACAAGGTCATCAGTAAGGTACTGTGACAGACTCAGACCAGTGGGGTAAAGGAGTCTGGTAGAGGGCAAATATACTGGTCACTGGATGAACAATTTTCATTTCCCTGAGTGACCAGAGCAGGGGCTGCCCTACAGCAATCAGGAACCTGCTAGAACTAAATAAGACCAGCAAGCTAATCAAGACACCTGGAGCCAATTAAGAACTTTCTGGAATCAATTATGGCAGGCAGGCTAATCAGGACACCTGCTTTAAAAGGGACCTCCCATCAGTTGGTAGGGGTGTGTGCACGGAGCAGGGAGTGAGAAGCTGTGCTGCTGGAGGACAGGGCCGGTGCAACCATTTAGGTGACCTAGGCAGTTGCCTAGGGCGCTAGGATTTGGGGGGGAGGCATGTTCTTCGGCTGCGACCGCGGCGGCTGGATCTTCGGACGCCCTGGTCGCCGCCAGCATTTAGGCGGAGGGAGCTGGGGCAGAGGAGCGCGGGGAGGCTGTGGCAAGTAAGGGGGGGAGGGCATGCAGGGGAACTCCCCGCCCCAGCTCACCCCTGCCCCGCCTCCTCCCCGAGCACGCTGTGGCTGCTTCACTTCTCCCCAGGGCCAGCTCCAGGCACCAGCATTCCAAGCTGGTGTTTGGGGCGGCATTCTGCAAGGGGCGGCAGTCCCTGTTGTTTTGCCCCCAAGCAGCGCACCGAATTGCCGCCGCGGATGGCGGGGGCAGTCCATGTGCCGTTAGGGCGGGACGTGTGTTTCCGCGATGGCGGCAATTCGGCAGCAGCTTCTATGTTTACCTGTCTGCTGCGGCTTCAGCTAAACATAGAAGCTGCCACCGAATTGCCACCGCCGCAGAAACGCGCCTGCTGCCCTATGGGCACACGGACTGCCCCCCCCGCCGCCCGCGGCAGCAATTTGGCGCGCTGCTTGGAGTGGCGAAAACTGTAGACCCGGCCCTGCTTCTCCTGCCTCCCAGGCTTGCAGCGCCTAAGCTGATTGGCGCCGCAAGCCTGGGAGGCGGGAGAAGTGAAGCAGCGATGGCGTGCTCGGGGAGGAGGCGGAGCAGGGGTGAGCTGGGGTGGCGGGGTGCCTCAGGGCGGAGAGTGGGGGGTGGGGAGCTGACACGGGGGGGGCGCCTCAGGGCAGGGGCTCGGGGACAGGGGAGGGTGCAAGGTGGAAGTTTTGCCTAGGGCGCGAAACATCCTTGCCCCGGCCCTGCTGAAGGAGTGAAGAGTTCAAGCATGATCAGGCTTCAGGAGGATAAAGAAGGTGCTGGGGAAGACCATGAGGAAGTAGCCTAGGGAGTTGTGCCATCACGCAGCTGATATAGGGAACATTGTAGACAGCTGCTATCCACAGGGCCCTGGGCTGGAACCTGGTGTAGAGGTTGGGCCTGGGTTTCCCCCATTCCCCCAACTCCTGATCAGACACAGGAGGAGTTGACTTGGTCTGTGAGAAACACCAGAAGGGAAGGTCTGAATTGAAAAGGGATCGGGCTTGTCCCCAAGCCACTAGGTTTCCCCCATGCTGGCCAGTGGTGAAGTTGGGTGAGCGGACGGCAGGTTTGAGCACTAGCAAAAGTAGCCAAACTTAGGGCTGCCATGAATCTCTGAGGCAAGCAAATCCACCTGTAAGTGCAGAACCCACCAAGGCAGACGAGGGACTTTGTCACAGGTACTTAATATCACTTTTCTAGCAGTCTGAAATTTCTGATTTATTTCTCAAAACATTCAAAAAGCGGATGAACTGCGTAGACTCAGACCACTGAAAACAAAAGTAAGATGAAATTTCTCTTCATATTAAGGAGACACAAGCCTTAACCAAAGCCCTAAATGAGCTTATTGCAAACTTGGGGGAAATTTGTTATATCCTTGGGGCAGCCGGTGTAGGAAGCAATCACTTGAGGCCAGAGAGCAGGCAGCTAACCAAAACCTCCATTTTATTTACATATGTACAGAGAGCTCCTCAGCCGGTTGAAACCGGTTGAGCTAACCCATAATAATCTAACTCAGTTGCCATAGCAACAAAACCATGACAACCAAATACACAACATATTCCTCCCCCCCTAATAAGAACATCCCCTAAATAAAACACACACTAGACTAGAGAAGGAGGGTAGACTGCCTCCATTCCCGGCTGAACCCTGGGGATTATTTTGCCCCATAACCGTGGGTTCACCCTAGCTAAAGATCCAGCCGATGAGGAGGCCTTCTGTCTCTAGGTGGATTACGGCGAACTTCTGGTGTTATTGCACCCGAAAGCACTAGGGGCTCAGGGTCCGTAGCACGAACAGGTGAGGAGGTGGTATCAGCTCGTGCTGGGCAAAGGGGTATCTCAGCCGCCGGCAGTAATGGAGGAGAACAGTCAGAAACAGGTGACTCGTGATTCGATCCCTCACCAGAAGAGGTGAAGTCAGACCCCTCAACTGCAGATGGGTCCTGAGGACTGCCATGACCTGGCAACAGCTGATCTACATGTCGCCGCCAGGTAAGATTCTCTGCAGTCCGGACTGTGTAGGAAACAGGTCCTGTTTGAGTGATGACTGTGGCCGGAACCCATTTAGCTCTGGAAGTATAATTCCGAGCCAAAACTGGCTGTCCCGGGCTAAAGGTTCGGTCTTTTGCTCTGGGTGCCCGTCTGATGACTTGATATTGCTGCTGATGTTGCACAATTTGTCGGGGTTCAGAAGGTTTCAGCAGATCAAAGCAAGTGTGCAGCTGTCGTCCCATCATTAGAAAGGCCGGAGATGCGTGGGTCGTAGCATGAGGTGTGTTTCTGTAGGAAAGTAAAAAGGTATCCAGACGCTTTTGAATGGAGTGTTGTCCCCTTGCTGATTTCAAAGCGTTTTTCATTGTCTGCACAAATCTTTCAGCTAATCCGTTGGTGGACGGATGATATGGTGCTGACGTGATGTGGTGTATCCCATTTGCTTTCATAAAATTTTGAAACTCCTGAGAAACGAACTGCGGTCCGTTATCACTCACAAGTTGTTCTGGCAGACCAAAACGACTAAAGAGTCCTCGTAGTTTTTGGATAGTACTCTCTGCAGAAGTGGACTGCATTATAGAGA
Source organism: Mauremys mutica (assembly GCF_020497125.1). NCBI lineage: Eukaryota > Metazoa > Chordata > Testudines > Geoemydidae > Mauremys > Mauremys mutica. The sequence continues at coordinate 298,507,528 of NC_059073.1, forward strand.
CTTCTGGCCATTTAGAATGGGCATCTATTGCCACCAAGAACATGCTTCCTTCAAGGGGGCCAGCAAAGTCAACGTGAATACGTTGCCACGGGTTTTCAGGCCAGTCCCATGGGTGTAGGGGTGCCCACTGGGGTGCATTCCTCACACCCTGACATGACATACAAGCTTTTGCCTTCTCTTCAATAGCGCTGTCCAGTCCAGGCCACCAAAAATAGCTTCGTGCAATTTCCTTCATGCGCACTATTCCACAGTGACCGGAATGTAGCTGTTCTAACATCTGTGATCTCAGTGGTGGTGGAATAATGACACGTCTCCCCCACAACAAACAACCAGATTGGACCGATAACTCCGTCCGCTTGGACATGTAGGGAACAAGGTCGGATGAGACCGGAGAGGTTTGTCGAGATGTTCCATGCATCACCAGGTCCATAACGTGGGACAATACTGGGTCAACGCGAGTTGCCTTCTTTATCTGAGTAGCAGTGATGGGTGTATTCTCTACCTGTTCAAAGTAGAAGATTTCCTTGTGGGCACTATCTTGGTGTTTGACCGGCAAAGGCAACCTTGAGAGGCCATCTGCATTGCCGTGTAGAGTGGATTTCCGATATTTGATTTCATATGTGTGTGCTGAAAGTTACAATGCCCAACGTTGCATACGACTAGCAGCTAATGGGGGAATGCCTGTGTAAGGTCCAAAAATTGATGTCAGAGGTCGATGGTCTGTGAGAAGAGTAAATTTTCGCCCAAACAGGTACTGATGAAACTTCCGAATTCCAAAAACAATTCCTAATGCCTCACGTTCGATTTGGGCGTAGTTAGTTTCTGCTTTGCTTAGAGTGCGTGAAGCAAAAGCAATAGGTCTCTCTTCTCCTGAAGGCATAATATGTGACACGACTGCTCCCACTCCATAAGGGGAGGCATCGCAGGCCAATTGCAGTGGTAAGGATGGATCAAAGTGCGTTAGAACTTCAGAATTTAGCAATGCATCCTTAGCTTTGTTAAACGCAACATCACAGACTTCAGTCCACTTCCAGGCCTTGTTCTGCCCAAGGAGCTCATGAAGTGGTTTTAGCAGTGTGGCTAACTGTGAGATGAACTTTCCATAATAGTTCAGGAGTCCTAGAAACGAGCGCAGCTGGCTTACATTTCGAGGTGGGGGAGCCTCCACAATAGCTTTAACTTTTGCAGGGGCCTTATGAAGACCTGCAGAATCAATGATGTGTCCCAAATATTCAACAGAGGGCTTGAAGAATTCACACTTGTCTTTGCGAACTCGTAGGCCATACTCTTCCAGTCTTTGTAGGGTAGCCTCTAAATTCTTTAAGTGATCCTCTTCATTTCTTCCAGTGACCAGGATATCATCCAGATAGCACTGAACTCCTGACAAGCCACACAAGATCTGGTCCATAGCCCTCTGGAACAGGGCGGGAGCAGATGTTATTCCGAAGGGTAGACGACAGTATCGATAAAGCCCCTTATGAGTCACAATAGTCAACAGCTCTTGGGACTTTTCATCGACGTGCATCTGTAAATATGCTTGACTCAGATCAATCTTACTGAACTTTTGTCCCCCAGCCAGGCCTGCGAAGAGGTCATCGATGCGGGGAAGCGGATATTGCTCTGCACACAACACTGGGTTGACAGTGACTTTAAAATCACCGCAAATCCGGAGAGAGCCATCTTTCTTCACGATTGGAACGATAGGAGTGGCCCATGAGCTATGGGTAACTGGTATTAGGACTCCATTGGTGACCAGGCGCTCCAGGTCTGCTTCAACTTTTGGCCTGATGGCATATGGCACAGTTCGGGCTTTCAGATATTTTGGTGGACTGCCAGGTTTAATGTTCAATGTCACAGTGATTCCCTTCATACTTCCCAAATCATCTCCAAAAACAGCAGCATGTTTCCTTAGTATAGGGGTTAGACTGGTTTCTTCTTTAGTCATCCGGTGCACTTCTGCCCAGTTCAGTTGAATCTTCCCAAGCCAAGATCTACCCATTAAGGCTGGGTAGTTACCTCTCACCACAAACAGTGGCAATTTAGCCACCTGTCCATTGAGCTCCACCTTAACATCAATAGTGCCCAGCATAGGCACAGCTTCTCCCGTATACGTCTTCAGAACAGTTTTTGTTGCCTTAAGCGGAAGATGCTGTAGCTTTTCTTTATACACAGTCTCGGAGATCAGTGAGACGGCTGCACCGGTGTCCAGTTCCATGCGTATACGTTTGCCATCCAATAACGGGGTTACCCAGTATTCATGTGAGCCCATTGCCAAAGACAAAACATGCAGTGGCACTTCCTCTTGTGAGGAGGTGTCACCTTGATCATCCTGGGTCTGCTCTAGGGTATGCAGGGTTCCTCTTTTTGTCGGCCAGACCACAGGCCTCTTTTTCTTTTGTTTACAGGCACACTCAATGTGTCCCTTTTTGCCACAGTGTCGACACACCAGGTCCTTACACCAGCATTCTGATGCCTGGTGACCCGGCTTAGCACAGCGGTAACATTCTTGACTCTGCACAGTTTTGTGGGTCGGTTCTTGTGACACTTTTTGCACCCTAGGGGGTGCACCGATGTATTGTGCCTCCCTTGTAGCCAGTTCCATGGAGACAGCAATATCAACAGCCTTCTGTAAGGTAAGCTGAGCCTCTGTCAGTAGGCGCTTCCGTATAGCTTCACTGTACAGGCCACACACTAACCTGTCACGCAGGGCATCATGTAACATTTCTTTAAATTCACAGTGTTCTGCTAGCTTTTTTAAAATGGCTACAAATTGTACAACTGTTTCATCTTCCTTTTGGTCTCTTTTGTGGAACCTATATCTTTCAGCAATTACCAGTGGTTTTGGGGAGAAATGAGACCCCAGGATTTCCACAATGTCACTGTAAGATTTAGTCTCAGGCTTAACAGGGTGTAGTAAGCTGCGTAGCAGAGAGTAGGTTTTAGCCCCTACAACAGTTAAGAATATTGGCACCTTCTTCGCTTCTGTAATGTCATTTGCAATACCAAAAAGCTCAAAACGCTCAGTATACACATGCCACTGCTCTGTATTCTCATCAAAAGGCTCCAGGGGCCTGGTCAGAGTAGCCATGATTTTTAGTTTCACTTTCACAGTCAGTGCAAACAAGCAGCTTTTTTGTTTGTTTGTTCTTTACCTTAACTTCTACTTCCTTCTGTTACTGGAGCAGCACCGGAATCCCACCCTCGTCGCCAGTGTTATATCCTTGGGGCAGCCGGTGTAGGAAGCAATCACTTGAGGCCAGAGAGCAGGCAGCTAACCAAAACCTCCATTTTATTTACATATGTACAGAGAGCTCCTCAGCCGGTTGAAACCGGTTGAGCTAACCCATAATAATCTAACTCAGTTGCCATAGCAACAAAACCATGACAACCAAATACACAACAAAATTGAGATCTATAGCTCAACTTTACAGATTGGGGCCCTCGTTCCTGTTAGGTTTGTCACTCCCTCATTCATTTATTTTTTAGAGTAAGTGGTGAAGAGCTAAGTGAAATGACATTGCTCTTTAAAACACAAGTATGTGGAGTGGACATGATTTCAGTTCAACTGCTTTTGATTTGGAGATTAACAGTGCTGTTGAAAGCTCTGGTAATACTGTTGCTGGGGAAGAGGGATGCCACACTTTCAGTAACTAACTCTTAGAATTTTGTACAGCAGTTTGTTATATATCTGCAGTCCCAGGTTCATATTAGGTTAGAACAAAGGGTTGAGTTTTGTCCTCTGTTATGGCCATAAATGCTGATGGGTGTCAGTGAGGTTGTGTGGATATAACAAAGGGTGGAATTTTTCCCAAAGAAACTAAATTAAGGGTGATTAAACTCTGTGTAACCACCTCTGGAGTTGGTTGTTCCTGACCTATTACACTAAGCAAATCTTTAGGGGACTCGCCCCGAACTACAGCAATGATGGCTACAGAGGCTCACGACTCTGCTTCCCAGATTGCCTAGAGTCCTGGATGGAGATAGAACAATCTGGAAGCTACTACCAGAACCAATCGGAAACCAGAGCTCCAAGACAAAGGGTTTGGTTTTATTTTTGGTTTTGCTGGTCTTGGAATGGAGCAGAGAGAGCCTAGGAGGTCTCCTTTAAACTTCCCATTTCTACTCAAAGAGATTTGAACTCTGCTGGTGGTTACTGGGTCATTGAAAAGTGTCAGTCCAACAGAGATCAGCAACGTGGGAAGTGGAGGAGCAATTCCAGGTCAGGCTATTTAGCGCCAGGCTAATTTTCCATTGGACTTCAGACCAGGGAGCCTCAGGATGATGGTATCTTTTTTAGAGATGAAGACTTTGTAATAAATCCCCAGTTTGTTTATTTTACTTGTGCATTTTAAGCCAACCAACAATTACAGGCTGCATCACTCCTCCAAGAACTGATTCTCAACCCACATTCTCCCTAGGCAGATGCTGGGAGGGAACTAAGGGATTTGGGCCCATTGTAAATGTTGGGAGATGGATGATTTAAGGTATAGTTGATGTTTTATTAGTCTAGTTACTGCTGTTCTTTCTTTGTCCCCTATCCCAAAATGCTTTGCAGGGTATACACAAGGATTGCATTTCACTGATAGGCAGAATTCTCTGGGGTGAAATACAGCAACCAGTGATCAGTTAAACTGCTATGTAGTGTTGCAGTGTTTCTTTTACTTTCTTAAACAACTTATCCATCAAAAGTAACAACTGTGAAATCACACAAATGTGTGATACCCTTTCAAAATCTCTCTCCAGCACCGTCTTCTAGATAGCAGTTCCAAGGAAGGATACAGACCAGATAAGCTCAAAGGAGAGATTGAATTCAAAAACATCCATTTCAGTTACCCATCCAGACCTGATGTTAAAGTAAGTGATCTTTTTAAATTAATCTTTGCAGTGAAGAGCTGCTACTATTATCTGTGTGACCAAAAAGAAAAGTGATATTTTATCAATTTAATGTGTTTATTTTAAAACAGTTTTTTTTTTTAAAAGTGCCCATCCTGTACCCTGGGTATTTATACACCACAGTGTGGTCTTGTTGAAAGAACATTGGGTGAGGACTGAGGAGACCAGGATTCTATTCCCAGCTCTGCCACTGGCCTGCAAAATAACACCTGGCAAGTCACTTCACCTCTCTTCCTCAGTTTCTCCATCTGTAAAATGGAGATGGTAATACTGACCTCCTCTTTAAAGTGCTTTGAGATATGTAAGAGCTAAATGTTATTATACTAGTTATAAAAATACAACAATAAAGAAGGATGAACATCCTCCCAAAACTAAATCTTTGTCTTCATCATCAATCATCATCATCATCATCATCATCCACCTTTTTCACCTGCTGCAAAAAGCAAGGGAGAACAAATGGGGCTTACAGCATAACCTGAAGGTGAGTAAATTTGGCCTCTGGTGAATTGAATCAGAAGCAAATTCTTTGTTCAAGCTCTTTCACCAAGAATGCCTCACCTCCAGCCCTCATGTGGTTAAACCCAGAAAGCTGTTTGTGTCAGTGCTTCAGAAGATCTCAGCTGCTGTGATATCCCATGTGGGGAGAGGTGATCTTGCAGATAGCCAGGACTCAACCTATTTTAAGGCCTGTTGATTAAAGCCATTATTCTAAATCACTCCTGACAATGAAATGGAAGCCAGTGCAGATCACAGAGCATGGAGGTAAGATTCTCCCTACAGAAAATGCCCTCTAAGGAACAGACTGCCATACTCTCCACCCGTTGAAGTTTGTGAGGGGAGTCATCTTGTTGTACAGTCCCATGTATGGTACTTTGCAGTAATCTAATATTTCTCTCTGGATTGACATCTCTACCAGAACTGAAAGTTCAGAACCTTCTGGCCAAGTGCAAAAGAGAAACAAAATGCTATTAGCCACTACTGCTTTCTGCGTGCAAAAGCAGCTGTGGATCCAACAGGTTACAAACTCACTTGAGTGTGCTGCTGTTAGCTCTGCCATTTCTTCTGAGGGTTCCTCCAACCTACAAGCATAAACTCAATCATCTCTGAGGTGAGTCACAGCTGACTTGCCTGCATCAAACCCACCCTGTAACTTGCTGGCTAAGCCAGTCAACTTTTCCCAGCTGGGTCTGATGAGACAGAGACCTAGAGCTATGTTATCTGAATACTGAAGTCAGTGTAGTCTGTAGTGTCTCACTGTCTTCCCCTAATGGTCTTGCATACAAACTGACCAGGAGGGTGACAATACAGAATCCCACATCACTCCATTCAAGTGAAATCCTGGGCTGGATGAGCCACAGTTTGGGCCTGTGGCTGGAATGGGATGGAGCCATTCAAGAATGATTCCATCCATCCCTTCCAGAGTTCACCCTGTGTCAGCAGTGGCTCATTATCAATGGTATCAGAGGTAGCTGGCAAAGTTAAAGAATCATCCTGGATACCTGGTTCTCATCAATCACCAGCCAAAGATGATCAACAGACCAGATCAAGGCAATGTCCATTTAGTACCTAAATTTGGAATGAATTGGGTCACAGAGAGCTGAAGACTCTAGTTATCGTCAGCGTTAGCTTGACATGCCCTTTCCTGCCTTACCTAAAAAGGGAGATTAGAGCTGGGATGGTCGTGATGAGAAATGATGTTAAAGGGGTGGAGAATGATGCTCTTGCTTGGACAAGCAAACACCAAAGCTTATCTGCTATTAGCTTACTGGAAAACTGGAGCTCTTCTGGTATAGTATAAGGAGATGAGAACAATATTACTGTTTTTATCTTCTATTACAAAAAATATGTATATTTAGGTTGATTTATGACTACTGTCAAAGTTAGACTCAGGACTCACAGTTTGTCAGACCACTCTGTTTTATTAGCACAGCGCTCTGCTAATAACACCCAGATAATGTGAGCACCATGCAAGACACAAACTATCTTATTTATACAGATGAAAGGGTGAGAACTTAACAAGATAACAAAGGAAGCAGAATCAGATAAGTTTACCAGGGCTAGGCATGTATATCATATTTCCTTACTAACTATTACCGATCTTCTGTTAATGTTTCGCCATTAGCACCATTGTTTATGCCTAATGTTTCTTTTCCTGGCACCTGTATTAAAACATTTCTTATTTCTGCTTAAAGGTACATACAACATTTCTTTAATCCATTCTTATTTTTACAATATAATTCATTCTACTTTCACACTACACAAGAGTTCCCATAGGAGACAAATATTTTGGCCACTAGTAATATTAGACATTTATAAGATGGGATAAACGGACTGAGGTAAAATGTTCCTAAAAATGAACATAGCAACAAAAGGTGTCATTACTCCATAACTAATCCCTCCCTAGTAAATTCTAGAGATTGTCAAACTCTGACTCTTCATTCCACCGGGGATATTAAAACACCCACTTTGTTTTCAGAGCCAAAGGGTTTTTCTTAGGCAGGGCCGCCCAGAGGATTCCGGGGGCCCGGGGTCTTCGGCGGCGGGGGGCCCCTTCCGTTCCGGGACCCGCTGCCGAAGTGCCCCGAAGACCCACGGCGGGAGCCCCCCGCCGCCGAATTACCGCCGAAGCGGGACCCGCCGCTGAAGTGCAGCCCGGTGTTCGGGGCACTTCGGCGGCGGGTCCCGGAACAGAAGGGGGCCCCCGCCGCCGAAGACCGGGCTGCGCTTCGGCGGCGAGTCCCGCTTCCCCCCCGCCCCGGCCCCAGCCTCTTACCCCCGGCTCCCTCCTTACCCGGAGTCTCAGCGCCTCGCTGGAACAGCCGCAGCATGTGGCCGGCGGGGCCTGAGCTCCGTCCCGCTCAGAGCCGCGTGGTGAGGGGGCGGGGCTCAGCCCGGGGCTCCCAGCCCCGCCCCCTCCCCACGCGGCTCGGATCGGGGCGGGGCTCAGGGGCCCCGGCGGAGACTCGGCGCTTGATGCGCTAGGGCTCCAGGAGCGGGGCGGAGGCGGGAGCCTCCGCTGTTCTCTTGGGGGCCCCTGCGGAGCCCGGGGCCCGGGGCAAATTGCCCCCTTTGCCCCCCCCTCTGGGCGGCCCTGTTCTTAGGGCAGTCTTTATAGAATAAGAATAGAACAAAGCAAGATTGTTATTAGTAATAAAAACTTTTTCTTGTCATCTTCAAAGTGCTTTCCAACCCGGATTGGAACAAAGGACTGAAAGCAGGCCTGGGAGTTCAATACACTGTTAGACCAGACCTCTCATTATTGGCTTGATCATGATGCCAAGCATCTTAATAGACCTTTTTCAAAACAAACCATTAATTTAAGTAGCTCTATATTTATTGGACTAACATATAAAGATTATATTTCCAGATTCTCAAGGGCCTGAACCTGGAAGTTCAATCGGGGAAGACCATCGCTCTGGTTGGCTCCAGTGGCTGTGGCAAAAGTACTGCTATTCAGCTGCTACACAGATTCTATGATCCAGTCCAAGGAGAGGTTAGTTTGGATGAACTGTCGATATTCCTGGCTACTAGGATGAATAATTTCCTGACTAGATTACACCTATACTTTAAAAGGATTTTATACAAAATTGGATTCTTAAAGGAACAGAAAGATACGTAGCATCCAAAGAAATTCTGAAATTGATTTTTCATTACTTGTATGCCATGATGATGAGTATATTGTAAAAACCTAGATAGGACTTTACTGATATTAAGTCATAATTTGGATTTAAATATTTGATGATATTGTTATGCCATACAAGCACACGGGATCTTTTCAGGGAGAAAAGGCAAATACGCCGCATTTATTGAAAATACAACAGTTAGCATATGCTTTTTAGTCTCTCTCTCTGTGCGCGCGCACACACACACACACACACACACACACACACACACACACTCACACACCCCTCCCAGTTGTTTATAGTTACCAGTTTGTTGTAGCTCGAGTTAATCTAATGGCCAGTTGGATTGAGCATGAGTGTGGAGCTGGGCTCAGTCGGTCGCGATCCGATGCTCCGAGGCTTTGCAGGAATGAACCCAGAGTTCTGTGGCACAACACCCCAGCTTTGTAGTTATAAATTCCTATTTGAGTCCATGCATTCTGCAATGTCATCCTGTCCTTAAGTGGTGTTAATCTTGGGGTTTTCTGCTATTATCATTTGATGGTTATTGTCAGGCTTCCCATTGTTATCTCCTATTTGTTGTCTTGCCTTCAGGGGTGCCTGCCCCACCTTTGAGGTCGTCAATGCTGCTAACATGTTTAGCATTGGATACAATGGATGTTTTCTGATTGTCTCCTGGTCTTTCCAAGTCTCTCACTTTTTCTTGACCATCTGGACATTTGTGATGGCTTTCACACCTTATCTTTTCCTGATGTGTGAATGACAAATGCATGCAAACACTCTCTTACAGAAACCTTCAAAGGTATAGAGACAGCAGTATTTTATATTCAGCAGAATACACTGTAAATCAAGCCTAGCTAAATCTTATAACTAAAACAATTCACATTGGGGCTTCAGGCCCTCAACATTCCTCTAATCTCCTTAACATAGATACCATACAAGATCCTGTCTCTTACTTACTAAAACCTTAAAACAAAGAAATGTATATTTAACTAGAGTGCCTAATTTGTAATACATATAGGAAACCATAGTAGACATTGTAACTTATCCTAAAACAAAAGAGTGACCATAATGAGTCATAAGGATTGTTCTGGTCTGTCATTCCTTTCTGCTATTCAAAAAGGATGGCTGGCAGGATGAAATCAAGTCATGCATTAATTCTCATAGTACAATTATAAAACACTGCTCCTACAATATCCTTTTTGTTATTCTTCTCCTTTCGTTCTTCTAGTCTGAGGTGATTGTGAAGATATAGTTTTAATTTTTCCTGGTCATTTTGTTTAAATGTTATTGCTTTATTCCATGTGAGAAGCTGCTAAACAAATATTGAAGTCAATTATTATACATCTCTACCTCGATATAACACTGTCCTCGGGAGCCAAAAAATCTTACCGCGTTATAGGTGAAATCGCGTTATATCGAACTTGCTTTGATCCACCAGAGTGTGCAGCCCCACTCCCCCGCAGCACTGCTTTACCGCGTTATATCCAAATTTGTATTATATCGGGTCGCGTTATATCGGGGTAGAGGTGTATCATTATTATTATTATTATACCATTATAACAACTAATTATTTGAAACATAATACATTTCCTCAAACTCTTCATTTATGCCTTTCCACTCAGATTACCTTAGATGGACGAGATATTCGGACACTTAATATAAAGTGGCTAAGAGAACGTATTGGCCTTGTAAGCCAGGAGCCTATTTTGTTTGCTACAACAATAGCTGAGAACATTCGCTGTGGCAGAGAGGGTATTACTGATTCTGAAATAGAGAAAGCAGCTAAAGAAGCCAATGCTTTTGATTTTATATCCAGACTGCCTGATGTGAGTTGATGTACTTTTGAGAACATAACTATGACAAATTCTTTGGTTTTTCTCTCTCTCTTTCTCTCTCTCTCTCTCTCTCTCAGTTCTTCTGAATTTTTGTGGCCCAAATTCTCTGCTGGTGCAAATAGATGGTGCTTTACTAGCTTTTCACTGTTGTTTTGTCATTTATTCCAATTGACAATTTGGCCCACAATGTTCTTAATTTACAATACTAACTGTATGTCATGTGGCAACATTTTTTAATAGGGTGGATAAGGAATTTCTATGGACAATGAGAGATTTTTTCAATTTACCAGATTGTTTTTATTCTGTTTTCTTCAGCTGGGTATTATCTATCTTTTCCCACTTCCAATATTCCCATCCTTTTTGTTTTTGTTTTTTAAACTGGGTTTTACTTGGCAAACAAAATTGCTGTGTGTCCTGAGTAGTCAGTGGTTAGTATTGTTAGCCAATCAAATGGCTGGATTCCTTCAGCCAGTTCTAGTTTCTCTGTTTTTTTCACTTCAATTGCTGCTTTTTATAATAATTGAAAAATCTAATTTTAGAGTACCTTCTTTAAGCTAATAGAAAACCATCACACCACATACTAATTCCTGGCCAACTGGAAGGTGAGACAGAGACAAAACTGTAAACTGATCATTAGGAATTTTAAACTGTCCTCTGTCTCAAGGGGGAAAAACACTGAATGTAATTGGCTAAGACAGTTCTTTTAGAAGTAATTATTCTTAAAGTGTTTATTGAAGCATCCATCATAAAACTTTTAAAAGAGAGAATTTCTGTTTGTGATAGTAACAATAAGATGAGGTTGGGGTTGTAAAAGGATTTCAACTGACCGCTTCTGCAATCTCGATACTCCTCTCTCAGAAATTTAACACCCTGGTGGGGGAAAGGGGAGCTCAGCTGAGCGGAGGGCAGAAACAGCGAATTGCTATTGCCCGTGCCCTGGCAAGGAATCCCAGGATTCTGCTGCTGGATGAAGCCACGTCTGCTCTGGACACTCAGAGTGAATCTGTTGTGCAAGCAGCTCTTAATAAGGTAGGAATCCTATTGCTAGAGAATTATCAATCAATATTACAAAGCACAACAACCATATGGCAAGCTTGACATTAAAGGCTATAGCATGCCATCCATTTTTAAGCACAGCTTTCCACTGGTTTCAAGGAGGGCACTGAAATCAATAGGGATGCATCTTCAAATTTTGGTGTCATGATATGACTCTGTAATATTTAATCAAAACTCCGTTAAGCAATCTAAGGTTGCCACCCCTGAGGCCCTTCCCCCTCTTCCACCTCTTCCCCTGAGGCCCTGCCTCCATCACTCGCTCCTCTCCCCATGCCCCCCATTGCTTGCTGGACTGTCTCAAGGAGATTGGCTGTATGTAGGAGGCAGCCCGGCTGAGCAGAGGCTGGTGCGTGTTAATGACCCGGCACTTCTCCCCACCCTGCGGTAACTAAGCTTTTGGTTCAGGTGCCATAGGGTTGCCAGGTCACCAAAAACTGGGCACCTGGAAACCCTAAATGCCACCTGGACACAGAAGCCAAAAGCCAGACTGTCCGGATAAAACCCTGGCAGGTGGCAACCCTAAAGCAATCACAGGCTCTATTTCTGTTAGCATCATTCCTGATTGCCAAGAAATTTGCATGTAGACAGAAGTCATCTGCTTTAATGCTGGCCTCCACCACATTCTGCCTCACATCACAATTGCTTGCCTGGTGGTAAATTGTGAATGTGGCATCAGGAATTTAACTCCTACATTATCAAAGCAAGGTGCCAGAATTGTATGGATTTCTACAGGGCAATAATAAAAATACATTGTGCTTATCCAGCACTGTATCTTCTCCAATTATTAAACAGATGTTTTAATAATCTTCATAACACTGCTGGGATTTAGGGATTATTTTCTCCATTTTGCAAATGAGGAAACTGAGGCATGGACAGGTTAAGTGGACACGGTGAGTTGGCGACAGAATCTGGAGCTTCGCCTGAGTGAGGCCTACAGGACTGGGCTGCAGCACTGCTTTAAGTTTCTGACGTGTATTTGTATATAACCAGTGGTGTATCATAAAAATAAGCTCTATGAAAAAGCCGACCTCCCATTAGTACTCAGTAATAATAAACCCAGAATAGCGTAAATTCTATGTGTGGCTCAAGGGCACTATATGGCTCACAGCATTTATCTGCAATAAATGTTAAGTCTGTGGGCCTAAATTCTGCCTTCACTTAAACCCATCTGACCACACTGATATAAGTTAGGGATGCCAACCCTCCAGGATTGGCTTGGAGGCTCCCATAATCGGCATCAATCTCCCGGTGACCATGGAAAGCAATCCAGGAGATTTTAATAGGATATTTTAAGAAAATGACATTGTCCTGTTGGGGAAAAGAATCTCTTGGAATCGCTTCAGTCAGAGTTGGCAACCCTAATATCAGCGATAGTGCACGGCGTAATTGAGGGTAGTATTTGGGTGCTGAGCCCTTATGTTCTGCGTAGATACTATCATTATTTATACTGAATTACGCATACACACACAAGACATGAAAAGAATATTAAGGTTCCAAAGTCAAGCCCTCAGAATTTAGGGAATGACAGAATTAAAGTTTCCTGGTCAACATTAATTTGGTCCCCTTGTGTGTCTGCATTAGGGGACAGTCTTCAGTTACATGTTCACATACTATTTTTTTCCACGGGGCCCCTGCTTCATTCAGTGCACAGGATAGTGCTATTTAACATTCAGTGCTAGTCAATATTTCTTTTTATCCTCAGCATTCAATGTATGCCCCCAGGCCATTCAAACCCTGCTCTGAAAACAAAATTATTAACTTCCTCATGGGCTTTTCTATATCTCTCATCACTCTAGTATCTGAGTGCTTCATAAACACTAATGAATTTATCTTCACAACACCCCTGACAGGTAAGGTGGTCGTATTACTCCCATTTTACAGACGGGGAACTGAGACACAGAGATGTTAATGTTGAAAGTGCATACTACTTTTGGGTGCATGATCTGTGATGCCCAAGACTCAATATTTCAGAGAATTTTGCATTATACAGTCCTAGATATGTTAAAAGCACATCTCCCATTGACTTCAGTTGCAGCCGAGAATGCTCAGCACAGAGACAGGGCTAGAATCCAATTCTCTAGGGCAGTATTCAGCTGCTATAACAATAATGAGACCATCCTTTCTTTTCCTGCAATCCCCTGCTTCATTCACTACACACGTTACAACTTCTGCAACAAATAAGGCGGGTTTCCTGCAGACAAGAGCATCCTTTACTGCATAACTTTGATTCCTTCCATAATCACTGTTCATTCTCCTCTCCCGACTCTTGTTTCCTGTTCTGGTGTCACAACCCAATGGCCCCCTCCCCTTAGGGAGGTCCCTGGGAAGGCTGATCAGCACTGTATATTGCTAATACTGTTGCAAGCATCACAAAACATTTTGGGGAGGATTAAAGGTGTGTGAGTGGAGAGTGGAAGGTTTTTTTTTTTAGGTCAGAAGAGGCCGAAAAGGGGGAGAAGAAAAAGAAAAGAGCAGAGAACAGGTTAATTCAACACTGCAATTAACAAGCTCAGTTCAAAGATAAAACACTGTCCTCTGCCCAGCGACACTGCTTGCAGCCGAGACTTGGCTGACAGCCGAGAAAGACGGGGGCCTAAAAGTTGCCCAAGCAGCCGTGAAAAACCAATTACACAGACCTGCACCTATAGGCAGGGCCGGCTCCAGGCACCAGCTTATCAAGCAGGTGCTTGGGGCGGCAACTCTGGAGCGGGGTGGCACTTTCAGGTTTTCGGCAGCAATTCGGCGGAGGGTCCTTCACTCCCACTCGGAGCGAAGGACCTCCCGCTGAATTGCCGCAGATTGCGATAGCGGCTTTTTTTTTTTTTTTTTTTTTTTTTTCCCCCCTTGGGGCGGCAAAACCCCTGGAGCCGGCCCTGCCTGCAGGACAGCAAAACCAGCAAAGAGGAAAACAAAGCCCAGGGCTGCAGAAGCTGAAAACACAGACAAGACAACAAGAGTGGGAGCCGCCCAGGCATCCCTGAAGCTGGGATGCTTTGGGAAAGAGAAAAAAAACATATCAAGGCTCTTTGAACTGGTACAAAGAGCACCAGGAACAGAGGGCCCTGAGTGAAACCACCCCCAAAGAAGCCCAGGACCCCCCTGAGAGCTGGGGCAACTTGGAGATTACAGCGGATCCCCGGGACGACCTGGGCCCAGGGCAAGAATTCCCATCCACCCCTTCCCCTCTTCTTCTTACGTTACACCCAGGCCTGGCCAGCTTTGTGAGTATGAAGGTGGGTTAGGGCTTGGGGCTCTAATGCTTTCTCTCTTCCCCTGAGCGACGTGGGAGCGTTCCCAGCACTCTCTGCTGTATTTTATTTTATTAATAAAGCTTTAAAATTTAAACACTTCATGTGTTACGTCATCTCCTCCTCCCCAAACAATCCTGCTGCGTCAGCCCGATCACCTGACGCTCCAGGTAGATTGTCACACTGGGGACCACAACTCCCCCTGACTATAGGGAGGAGAAATTGTAGGCAAAATCCTGCTCAGCCCCTACAATCCTGGGCAGGAACATTCTTAGTCACTGTGTGGGGATGGTGCATGTGCACTCCTGCCATACAATGCAGCGAGCTCAGACTGTTTCTTTGGGGAATTTAGCTGCTGACCTCTAATAAGTCTCTACTGAGCACATGCAAATTGGGACGTTCAGAGCCTCATAACTCGGCCCCCCAAATCTGGGCAGATTTTCATGGGAATGGTAAAAGGCACATCCCTGATACCAGTGAGCCATGCTCATCTCCTCCAAATTTCAAGTCCCTGCTCTCAAGCATTTAGGTGATAAAGCTTCTCAATTAAACAGTTATAAGAATTTTTTAATATGGGAAAACAACATTCTTTTTCTCTAACCTCATTCTGAGAAATCATTGAACCATTTTTGCTGAAATTTGCGGAGGGGCGGAGAAGGTGTGGCAGCTACCAGCATGGAAAGTTTCAGCCCAAATAATTAAATCCTGGCAAAGTTATAAACATCTGACAACAGGTCTTACAACTGGAAATGTCAGGCAACCTTAGCTATAGGCAGTGAGTACCTGCACAGCCTATAACATTAATCCACTTTCCCCTGTCATTATTATAAATGTGGATTTTGTAATCAGAAGTGTCCTTTGATTGTTAAATCAGACAGCAGGCATGGAAATAATGATCAGCTATAAAGGGTCAGCAGGGCTTTTACGTTTGTATTTTCCACACTGTTAGGTAGGGATTTTCTGGGGGGGGTTTTCACCACATTTTACAGTACATCTCTCTGTTTTTTCACCCATTAAGGCTAGGTCTGGACGTACCACCATTGTGATAGCTCACCGGCTCTCCACAATCCGAACAGCTGACATTATCGCTGGATTTCACAACGGTGTTGTTGTTGAACAGGGAACACACAGTCAACTCATGACACAGAAGGGTGTCTACTATTCTCTTGTGAT
Organism: Mauremys mutica; assembly: GCF_020497125.1. Lineage (NCBI taxonomy): Eukaryota > Metazoa > Chordata > Testudines > Geoemydidae > Mauremys > Mauremys mutica. The sequence continues at coordinate 298,523,359 of NC_059073.1, forward strand.
GCAGCAGGTAATGAGATGTGATAGAGCACTCCTGACTAAATGCTTCAGATTTACTGGCCATCTCTCTGCTCCAGAAAATTATCTGCATATCTCATTCACAGGTGCTGATTTTTGTATTTGCTGGAGGGTGCTCCTCTCCGTCCCCCTCCCCCTCTCTTGTGACCTGTGGGCAGAGCTTCGGGGGTGGGAGGGATGGAGGCTGAGCAGGGGTGGCACCTCTGGGCAGAGCACAGGTGGGCCTCGGGGAAGAGGCTGAGCAACAGTGGGGCCTCTTGTTCGAGTGCGATGGGGCCTTGGGGAGGAAGAGGCCAATCGGGGGAGGGGCTTTGGGGCGGAGTGGTGAGTGGGCCATTGGTGAAGGGCCACAGTCCAGGTGTTGGGGCCGTCAAAAGATTATCCAGCCCTGCAAGTGCTGAACACCCCCTATTTGTTTTGGTGGCTGCCTTAGCCACAGAGCACCCACAGTATTGGCGCCTATGATCTCACTGATACTATTGCAGACACATGCAGGTTCTGCACTGAAACAGCTGGGCCATTTTCACTTTGCAGTTTCGGTATGTTTTCTAGTTTAGTGAAAGTTGATCAGTCAATCTTGTTTCTGAGTCGGAAGTGGTTGTTTTTCACCTGTAGCAGTGCTTCACATTTACCCAATGTAATGAGTCAAAAACATAACTGAGCAAAAGAGGTGGATGACATCATCACAGAGCTATATAGATAGTGCGGGGGGACATACCGAGCCAAATTCTCTGCTGGTGTAAGTTGCAACTGCACCAAATTATACTGGCAGAATACTTGGCCTATACAAACTACCATATGAAAGTGACAATGTAACCAAAGTGGTGGTGTTTTTGTTTGTTTCCATACCAAGTACATGTTCCTTTCCCTTGCTGCAAACTGTCTTGTGACTGTGTATCACTGTTCCTTGCTTGTCACTAGGGTCATGGTGGAAACACTCAAAATGAGCTGTCAGAAAGCAATGAAGAGACAGAAGATGAAGACTATGAGGAAGAGGATCTAGATGATTTCAGGATGGAGAATCTGACTGATCTTGGTGGTTTTGAAGAGCCAGGAATCACTGAGATGGGAAGCATTCCTAAGAGATCCAGAAGACATACAAGCAGAAAGACCTCTTCTAAGAAAAAGTCACCTGCAAAGAAGAAAACAAAGGAGAAAGAGGTTAGTGTTACAATTCAGTTTAATCCTGAAGTTTAGTAATAGCTTGTGAGAATAGGAACAAAGGTCATTCTATTTTCTTTTATAAAAAAGTCTTAATCCATGTCACCTTTGCTATGATCCTGTCATATGCTGCATTGACCTGGGCAAATACTTGAATTGGGAATCTTCAGGAAAAACACAGGTGTAAACAAATGAGTCTTGAGACAGACTGTAGCTCCTGTCCCGCAGGGCTAGCTGGGCTTGGCTCCCTACTCTGGGTGTTGGAACCTCAGAGGTTGCAGCACTGCTCAGGTTTGGCCTGGCTCCCCTGATGGGCCAAATTTGTGAGAGTGGTGTTGTGACCATGTGCATCTGGTCAGAAAGCCCAGAGTGGGAAGCTGAACCCAGCCAGCCCTGTGATCCTTCAACACATTCAGATGACCCAATTTTGGGTCGCAACCCAAGAGTGAAGAAACCCTGTTCTAGGAGCTCTTTTTTTATTATAGTACAGTCTACTGGTAGAACATGATGCAAACAATAAGCAGCAACTGAATTCATTCTTACAATGTATTGCCCAGAAGTCCAGAACACACTTTTTATCTATTCATAACTGTTGCGTTTGGGCCTTGTCAGAGGAAATAGATGGCAAGATACATGGCTTCAGAATTCATACTGTTTGCAGTAAAGTGAAGGAATCAGATGGGAAGACATGAAATTATTGATGTCACAAAGTTCAGCAGGCTTGTATGGTTGACGCGTGGGCAGGCTTTTCCAGTATCTGAAACACAGGCAAAGATAACCAGGTGAGACCATCGCAACTGGCTCAAAACCTCATCTAATAATTTGTACCTGTTCCTATGTTTTCATTTCATTTTCCACAACTTCCTCAACAAATGTATGGACATTTTGAATAGTTCAGTGAAGCTGAATTGAGCTGCCATGTGTTTTTGAAGGGAGATGAAGCCTACATCACTGTTTCATATGCCTTTTCCATGCATCTGGTAATGATTCATGGTCTCTATTTTGTAAAAGACAAAACAGACTAACTGACGTAAGTTGACCCAATTCTATTACTGCCAACACACTAGCATTTAGCAGAGGCTGAACTAGACTGATCTTTTTGTGCTCAGAACAGTGAGACTTTTAGGTCGTTCTAATGATTCATGTGTTAAAGTTGCAGCCCATAGTCACTGACCCGATTTGACATTTCATTGAATTATAGACCCCATCCCACCCACCTGCCAGTGAGCCTTTTGTTAAATTTATGCCTGCAGATTTTTTTTTTGACTTACAATTTCAGTTTTAAGACCTTAAATTACAGAGTCGCAAATCTTCAATATGTTTGCTCATTCAGTGTGTACATTCCAGGCTGGGGTGAGTTATCTGTGAACAGTTGCTAGGACAGTTTACTGATTTACCACCAACCTGAAGAAATTGTCATGTTCCACAACTTTCAGTGAACAGCTGAATTTTATCTCTTATGTAGGGGGAAAATCTTCCTGCTGTGCCTTATTCTAGAATTCTGGCTCTGAACAAACCTGAGTGGCTGCATATATTCTTTGGCGTGATTGCTGCTGCCTTCTCTGGTGGCATCTACCCTGCACTTTCTGTTGTATATGGAAAAATCATTGGGGTAAGTATCAAAACTGTATGGTAAACTAACTTGAACCAGGCACAAATGCAGAACTTTAAATCCTGCCCGACCCTCCAGCTAGTCCTCTCTGGTGATGCCTTAGAGCCTCCTTCTACTCCCACTGTCACTAAACTCTACTGGAGTCTTTCCATTGACTTCAGTAGGAACTTGATCAAGCTCTTAATCTCCTCTCCCCACTTGGGATTTCTTGCCTATTATCCAGCCTTGTGTTTGTAAGTACCAGGGACATCCATGGGACTGTCTGAATAATTAACCCCTTCATTCATGAATCATTGCAGGAAAGAAATGGAGTCTTCCTTTGGATTCCAGTATATGATTGTTGGAAGCTGCTGGGAGTTGGAGCAGCAGCCAGGGAGAATGGTTGGAGCGAGATGTTGAGGGAATCTTTTGTCTTCAGGCAAGAGAAGAGGGGTGTTGTAGTCAGCTGGAGGGGAGGTTGATGGTCTGACGGAGTGACAGCATTCAGTGGAAGGCAGATAAGAGCTGGTGAAGTGGCAGCCTGGAGGCAGGGTTTAGTGGAACTGCAGCTCACAGGCAAATGAGGGGAGGGTCTGGTGGAGGTTTGGAGAAGGAGCAGCTGATGAGAGGCAGGTCAGCTGGGAGAGGTGGAGTGACCTCCTGGCCAGCAGCAGAAAGCTGAGAGGTGGCAGAGTTCAGGTGCTGGGGAAGAGCTGAGAGAAGGTGAAGTTCAATCGTTTCTACAGTGTTTCCTGAGCTATTGTAACTGGTGGTCACTTTGTGCTCTTCTTACATAGGCTTTTGAAGAAACAGATCCTGAAAAAAGGAGCAAAAACACCACATTGCTTTCTCTAATGTTTCTTGTCCTGGCAGTGATCAGCTTAGTAACACACATCATCCAGGTAAAGTTCACTACATTGAAAAATGAAAGCTGAATATCTGGTCATATACATTATGGTCCAGATTTTCAGATCTCGTTGAGCAGGGCCGCCTAGAGGATTCAGGGGGCCTGGGGCAAAGCAATTTTAGGGGCCCCTTCCATAAAAAAATTTGCAATACTATACAATACTATATTCTCGTGGTGTCCCTTGCGAATTGCCTCACAGGCGGTCCTGGGAAAAATAAACCTTCTGCATCTCAGCACAAACCCAGTTTTGAGAAAACTTCTTTACAAGATATCACTGGTTCTCAGCATCAGCTAGTGCTAAAAGGCACTAAAGCTCATTAAAAGGGTTGGACAAATATTTTCCATCAAAACTTTTTCTGGATCGAAAACTAGGGTTTTTTAAAAAGCCGAAAAAATCATGGACAATGTCTGCTCTCCTTCAAAATTTGTTGTGGTTTTTTTAATTGAAAAGCTAAAATTAGTCTGCCAAAACCTGAATATGGTTTGGGGTTTCAGAAGTGTGTGGCCAAATATTTGCTGCTTGCTGTGTTTGATTGTTTAAAGAAACAATAAAACAATTCTGCTTAAAAAAAATCCAAAACTTTTGAACCACCTCAGCTTTTGACCAACGCCTGAGCCCATCCAGTCAGAGATTTTTCCAGGTTTCTGATACTCTGCTGGCTTCCTTGACTCATATCTGTCTCCATGACTTTGGGTTAATTTAGGTTAGAACATAAGAACAGCCATACTGGGTCAAACCAAAGGTCCATCCAGCCCAGTATCCTGTCTATCGACAATGGCCAATGCCAAGTGCTCCAGAGGGAGTAAACCTAACAGGTAATGATCAAGTGATCTCTCTTCTGCCATCCATCTCCACCCTCTGACAAATAGAGGCTAGGGACACCATTCCTTACCCATCCTGGCTAATAGCCATTAATGGACTTAACCTCCATGCATTTAGCTGTTTCCTAGAGACTGGCTCCATGGGGTCCCTCACAAACTGGAGACGGTTGCTGTGGGTTTGTCTTTAGTATAGCTTATGTACATACTCCACGAACTGAGCATTTGAGCTTGTTCCAGAATCTGGGATGAGCCTATGTTGTGAAAACTGAAATGCTCAAAATAGCACATGCCTGTGAATGGACACAGGTGCTAAAATTAAATTAACCCAGGGTTTCTCAAACTGGGGGTCAGGACCCCTCAGGGGGTCATGAGGTTATTACTGGGGGTCGCGAGCTGTCAGCCTCCACCTCAAACCACGCTTTGCCTCCAGCATTTATAATAGTGTTAAATATATAAAAAAGTATTTTTAATTTATAAAGGGGGGTGTTACACTCAGAGGTTTGCTATGTGAAAGGGGTCACCATTATAAAAGTTTGAGAACCACTGAATTAACCCCTCTGAAGCCTCAGGGAATGCAGGGGATGGGGGGGTCTCCCTTAATAGGGTTGGGAAGGATATTGCTCTTATGTGATCCCTCCCCCAGTGGCTAATTTTAAATGAAGCTACCCTCCCCTGACATGAATCTCCCTATGGCACTGAAATTAAATATAGACTATAATTTGGCATTTGAGAAGTGAAAGGGATGTTAGCTCTAATGGAAAAGCTAACAGCTTGGCTCTTCTGCAAGCTTCAAACTGCTGAATGCGCTTTAGGGTAGGGAAGGCTGTGCCTCCCAAACAGCCTGGCCCTGACCCCTATCTGACCCCCACCCGCTTCTTGCCCCTCGACTGCCCACCCCCCTCAGAATCCTCGACCCATCCTGCTCCTTGTCCCCTCACTGTCCTCCAGAGACCCTCCCCAACCACCACCCTGGGACCCCCCCCCGCTCCCTGTCCCCTGACTGCCCCAACCCCTATCCACCCCCCCGCGCTGAGTCCTGACAGACCCCCAGAATGCCCATGATCCAACCCCCCCATTCTCTGTCCCCTGACTATCCCCCAACCTCTGCCCCCTCCCTATCCCCAGGACTCCCTGCCCCTTAGCCAACCCCGCCCCCCCCCTGGCTTCCCCCTCACCTGGAGCCTCAGCGTATCCAGGAGCTTCACTCGACAGTGGTAGCGTGGCTCCGACAGGGCCCCTGAGCTCCACCCCGCTCAAAGCCACGTGGTCAGGGGGCGAGGCTGTGAGCCCCAGGCTGAGCGGAGGGAGCTGAGCTAAGCCTGAAGCTCGTAGCCCCGCCCCCTAACCACACGGCTCTGAGCGGGGTGGAGCTCAGGGGCCCTGCCGCAGCCACCCTGAACCGCTGAGGCTCTGGGAGAGGGGCAGAGACGGGGTCGGGTCAGGCTGAGGCCGGGGAGGGAGCCTCAGCCATTCTCGTGGGGGCCCCTGCGGAGCCTGGGGCCTGAGGCAAATTGCCCCACTTGCCCCCCTCTCTGGGCGGCCCTGTCGTTGAGAGGTATGTTGGGGACATAATGCAACTTTGTATTCACTGTGTTTCTTAGAAACTGTTCCAGAGCCAAGCCACTGAATAGCTGAAGTGGCTGGTATGGAATACAGAGCCTTCCCTTCCCGATTGCTAGTTACAAAGCAGCCCAGGACAGCAATGCCTGAAAGATGCTGCTGACCGTTCTGTGTCCTAGGGGAATGCATTTGGGCACAGCTCAGTTCCACTACATTGGTGTGTATGTTACAAAAAACACCATCCCAGTTGGCAGTGTTAGATAGCAGAGTGAGTAGTGAGGCTAAGGAATGAGTAAGCAGGGAAGGTCACTACACTGCTGACCTCTGCAGCTGGCTGCGGAAGCATGTGGGTGGGGCAGTACGATGAAACTTCAGTTTCCAGGAATGTGTGTGGTACCTTTCACCAGCTTTCAACTAACGTCTGAAACCATCTCCCAAAACACTGTGTAGGTTCTGTAAATTGTGTAGCTGAACGGTTGAAATATCATCACATTTACAGCAGGTTGTTCTAAATATGACTGTACAGCCCAGCACATACAATTCAACTGTTCTATTTCCCATTCTCCCTTTTCAGGGATTCATGTTTGGAAAGTCTGGGGAAGTTCTGACCAAGAGATTGCGATATTTGTCATTCAAAGCATTGCTTCAGCAGGTACGGGCCTCGTTTCTGGGTCAGAGCAATAGACAGCAAATATGCAGCACTCCTGCCACGTTAGCCAGGTGGCTTTTGTGGGCTGATGTTTGTATAACACCATGAAAATTCCTGGTTCCCTGCGGCCTGTGTAGAGCCTCCCTCCAACATGGCTTCGAGAGAACCCATCCTTTTAGTGACACTTCAACACTGCACAAGCGGCAAGTCTCTGAGCACACGTGCGAAACAAAATAAAGCAAAAGCGTGTACAAATTAACTCAGTGCTGGTAGGAGAGCTGTCTAATTTTGATGCCATCTCTTTCACTATCGACCATACTGAAGAGTGTATAAAACATGCATGTATCTGAGTGCATTGGTATATTTGCAAAGATTAACAAAACAGAAGATAAATCTGTATCTGACCCTGATGGTCATGATATAAATGTTTAGATAAATAGGTTTAGGTCTGTTTGCATCCAACTCCATAGCAAACAGACCATATCATAACAGGTGTAGGTTCTCAAAGCATTATCTTTGCTCACTAGAGTGGTTTCTCTAGTCAAGATGACCAGCTGGATCAGGAATGATTTACAATAATACTATTGCAACATGACTGTCCTTGGATACTCCCTCCTGATGGATCCCTGGGAAGGGACACACCTCTATTTGTTGCTTGCTGAGGATTCTCTGTGGGTGAACACTTAGGCACCCTGCACACCCATTGGTAGAGCTTGGTATCACAGGGTTCTGCATATGCACAGGAGCATTCTAAGGGGATAGGGGAGGAGAGGGAAAATTACCATAAACCCAAATGTTCTGCGGGTAAGAATAGTTTATTTTAAGATCGTTTTCAGTTTATCTGACAAATGTTGCTCATCACAGAAGACGTGAGTATCTTAGTGCTTATGTTGGCTCTCTCTCTCCCCCACGCACACGTGCTAGTCAAGCTTTAAATGTCCATACATTGTACTAATGACCCTGACCAGTCTGAGTTACGGTAAGAAGATTTCATTTGCAAAAGCAAAAATAACGGAACTGTCTATTCCCTTGCAGGAGATTGGCTGGTACGACGATCCTAAAAATGCCATAGGGGTTTTGTTAACCAGACTAGCTACAGACGCTTCACAAGTCAAAGGGGTATGTTTGTTTTTGTTTTTATGTTTTGCTTGCAACTATGAATTGCAGTGTTGGCAAGGGGCGATGAAGTTATTTTGGAAAACGAGTTGGTAAATCTACTCTAGAGGCTCTCTGACACATTTAAATAGTCTTGGAAACAGTTTCACTGGTCCCAATTAATGACGATTACTAAAGCTTCGGCAGATGTTCTTACACCTTCCATTTCCTTGTTGTAAGCGACTAAGTAAACAACTTAGTAACTTTAAAAGTAAGCCATGTCCAAGGGCCAGTGTAAGCACTTCTGCACCACTTAAACTGCCTGATGGATCAAAGTCTTCCGTGTATCAAGTGGCCCTAAAGTCCCACTTCGGTTGCTTGGAGAGGCTGTAGTTGTAGGAGAATTGCATTGCAGTCAATGCCCTGAGCTCATGTTGATGTGGGTAGATTTGTTCTTCCCAGCTCTGTCCACTACGCTTCATACACAGGAAGCCTGTTTATGTGGGCTTTCTGGGGTGAAGTGAATTGTCATTAATACAGAGTATCAGTGATGGCAGAAGCACAAGGGACTGTGTGACTTTTGGGAGTGGGGTAGGATAGGAGCCATTGAAAATCCTGCATGTAAGTGGCTAATTCTGCAGAATCTCCCCTTTCCTCCCCACCACACGACCCCATCAAAAAAATTCTGAAGAAAAAAATCAGTCCTACTTTTTAAAATAAATTCGCTCATGAGCAAAGAGTAATAAGTTTCCTGATTTATTCAATAGTTTAAAATAAAATTTAATTTCTACTTCACTTGTCTTAAAAAAAATAAAATCCCTAGCTCTCGGATTCACTAGACTCATTAGATCCTCTTGTTTCAGAGTAGCAGCTTTGTTAGTCTGTATCCACAAAAAGATCAGGAGTCCTTGTGGCACCTTAGAGACTAACAGATTTATTTGAGCATAAGCTTTCGTGAGCTACAGCCCACTTCATTGGATGCATAGACTAGAACATACAGCAAGAAGATATTTATACATACAGAGAACATGAAAAGGTGGAACTACCCATACCAACTGTAAGTCTTTTTTTCTCCTGCTGATGATAGCTCAGGGTTTCTCAAACTGGGGGTCAGGACCCCTCAGGGGGTCACAAGGGTATTACATGGGGAGTTGTGACCTGTAACCTCTACCAAACCCCATTTTGCCTCCAGCATTTACAATAGTGTTAAATATATAAAAAGGTGTTTTAATTTATAATGGGGGTTGCAATCAGAGACTTGCTATGTGAAAGGGGTCACCAGGACAAAAGTTTCAGAACCACTGTGATAGCTCATCTCAATTGATTGGCCTCTTACAGTTGGTATGGCTACTTCCACCTTTTCATGTTCTCTGTATATATAAATATCTTCTTACTGTATGTTCCAGTCTGTGCATCCGATGAAGTGGGCTTTAGCCCACGAAAGCTTATGCTCAAATAAATTTGTTAGTCTCTAAGGTGCCACAAGTACACTAGATCCTCAGACTCAGTAGATTTCATACTCCCTCCCATCTCCTCTTTACTGCCCAGCACAGAGTGGGAATCAATCAAAGATTTGACTAAACGTACAATTGAATCTTTAAAAACTGCAACTTAATTCTTGAGGATAAGGTCCATCATCCCAGCTGTCAAGGTAAAACAGGTGCATGGGATCCAAACTATGAAAAAGCTTATTAGATCAAAATGAACATGAGAACACTGCATTCCCCGGAGCAGTGGTTCTCAACCGGCTGCGAGCAGGTTTCAGGGGGTCCGCCAAGCAGGGCCAGCATTAGACTCGCTGGGGCCAAGGGCAGAAAGCCAAAGCCCCACCTCATGGGGCTGACGCCCAGGGCCCTGAGCCCCACCACATGGGACTGAAGCCAAAACCTGAACAATGTAGCTTCGTGGGGGGCCCTGTGACATGGGGCCCCAGGCAATTGCCCTGCTTGCTACCCCGTAATGCTGGCCCTGGCTTTTATATGCAGAAAACCAGTTATTGTGGCACAGATGGGCCATGAAGTTTTTACAGCATGTGTGGGGGGCCTCAGAAAGAAAAAGGGTGAGAACCCCTGCTCTGGAAAACAAAGAAATATCAGTGAGCGAGAAACAAGGTGGGTGAGGTAATATCTTGTATTGGACCAACTTCTGTTGGTGAGAGAGAAAAGCTTTCGAGTTCACACAGAGCTCTTCTTTAGGTCTTCTTCACCAAGAGAAGTTGGTCCAATAAAAGATATTACCTCACCTACCTTCTCTCTCCTATAGCCTGGAACCAAAACGGCTACTGCTAAGTAAATGGGCAGCTGTATGTTGTGCTAACTGACGTCTCAAAGTGATCTTTATGACTATTGCCAAAGTATATGGCAATAATTCATCTTGGCATTGCTTTGGTTTTATAATTTTATTGAACACAAAAGTCTCTTGAGGACAGGAAAGCCTCTGGCTAGCAAAGAAGGAACCATACTTCCCACCCGAGGTTTATTTTGGTTTGTCCACAATATGATATTTGAAAGATGGATTGTTTCCACAAAACTTTCCATTTCATCTGCAGGCATGAGTAGAGCTGGCCAACATGTTTTCAGTGAATGGTATTTTTAGGAACCCCAAATCTATTCATGAATTTGACTAATAGTCAAAAGAGAGAAGAAGGGAGATTTGTTTTAAGTCTAAATATGTTTCATTTTGAACATTTAAAATAAGCCATTTCTACTTTTGTTTTGAAATGTCATTTCATTTTCAAATTTGACCAAATACAAAAGAAGAGAAAAACACTGCAAAATGGCCAAACCAATACAAAAAAAATTGTGTGGGGAGGAACGGGGGGAGTTTTTAGTCAACCAAAATGTTTTGGTCAATTTGAAATTATTATTTTTTATTTGACCCCCCCCACCCCACACCCAAAAAATTATTTCAGATCTAATCAAATCAACTTTCCCCCTCGATTTTCCAGTTTGGCCCCCAGCTGGGCACCCAATAACTGCAATGCCCCAAATTAGAGGCTGTTGGCTCCTCATGATTTCTGTGCCTTGTTGTGGCACAGGAGGACCCTGATATTTTTTGTTGAATTGAGCCCATGTGGCCACATTTTCATCAGGCTTCCTGAACCTCACCCACAGTTAGGGGTTTTTGCATATATAATTGTCCATTTTAAATGCACAACATTTATGATTGTTCTCCCTCTGAATATTTGATCCTGAGTGAACAATGATTTCATACATTTGATCTCTATTTAGTGTGTCAAGAATTAACTCTAACTTTGGACTCTTTTGCTTTTAATAGGCTACTGGAAGCCGACTTGGCTTGTTCACTAAGACTGCCTCTACCCTTCTGTCCGCCATCATTATTGCTTTTGTATATGATTGGCAATTAACTTTGCTTATCCTGGCCTGCATTCCTTTCATTATTGCTGCAAGTGCTATTCGACTGAGCTCTGTGGCTGGTCGTGCGTCAAAAGATCAAAAAGCTTTTGAAGAGGCCGGAAGAGTAAGATCTCCAATATAAATTAAATGGGTATAATATTATATCGTTTTAAGGACGTCATTGTCAGTGATGAGTGTCTACAGAAATTATATATTAAATAAAACAGTGATAAAGAGAGACATTCTATTATAGTGGGATGCTAGCTCCACTCTAGTTAAGGTTGAGGATGACTTTTCTTATTGCTTTAAAATCCACACAGTTACTCATATTGCCTTGAAATTCAATGGCAAAACAATTATGTTAACACAAAGTTAAGGTTGCTTGGTGGCAGGTCGTCCCCTTGGTGAACCTTGAGTTGAGCAAAACTCAAACTTCTGAACATCAGGAATTCCCCAATGCTTTCAATAATTCCCCAATGCTCCCTGTTAACACACATACCTTTACTCTGCCAACCCCACAGTTGCTGAAATGTTCAAGCTCTTCACTTTCTTCTCCAGTCCATTCAATGTCACCCACAGGATTCCAGCTAACAATATGAAAGGACAAAAAGGGGTAGGGGAAGGTTGACCATGCTAGCTTCCCTCTAGCCTCTTTCAGCTATGCCTCACTGTGCACGTACTCTAAGTGGCCCTTGTCACTTTAAAAATTCAGAAGGTTCCAGATTGTGGTGTACACTTACCAACTCCCCAGAAAGAATATCAGACGTACAATGTGAGACCCACTTTATAGCCTTTTATAGCTCCCATGCCCTGATGGTACATCTGAGCTGGGAGGTGATTGCCAGGTCTCATAGACATACCCATGCTAGCTCTGCTTGAGCTAGTGCACTAAAAAGAGCAGTGTAGCCAGGATGGTGGCTTGGGCGAGCCTCAAGTAGTATGTGCCCAGGGGGTCTGGGTGGGTTTGTACTCATGGGGCTAGCTCAAGCCACTGCTCGTGCCACCCTGGCTATGCACAGTGGGTACATCTATGCAAGCTTGGACTCGCACCTTCCAGCTTAAGGGTAGGGCTACTGTTACATACACGATACCATCTCAACCTACACTTTCCTTTAGCCATCCTGAAAGCATTAGAATCCTTTCAAATTCCACCTCACAGCTGGCAATATCCTTTGTAATTAAAGCCCCGTGCCCTGTTACTGACATAACCTACACAATTCCACATAGAACTCAGACGTACTTCATCCTGCACACCTGCACCTCCTGCCTTTCCACACACACACACATAGATCTCCTCATATCTCAGTCACAGCTCTGTCACACATCTCCAAGTCATCCAGAGATCTCGCTAACATACCTACCAAGCAGAGCTAACTACATACTCCGCTCTTCAGTACAGTTTCATTTGCTACTGAGCACACTCACTTTGCCTGGAGTGTGCATAGATAATAAATGCTTAGATTGCTCATATGGCAGCTCGCTACTGAAAATACCCTGTGCCCTGCTAATGATATAAGGTACGCAATTCTGCACTGTTCTGATGCACACAGGATCCTGGAGGTACATAGATTAATAGATTCATTGACTCTAGGACTGGAAGGACCTCGAGAGGTCATCGAGTCCAGTCCCGTGCCCTCATGGGAGGACAAAATACTGTCTAGACCATCCCTGATAGACATTTATCTAACCTACTCTTAAATATCTCCAGAGATGGAGATTCCACAACCTCCATAGGCAATTTATTCCAGTGTTTAACCACCCTGACAGTTAGGAACTTGTTCCTAATGTCCAACCTAAATCTCCCTTGCTGCAGTTTAAGCCCATTGCTTCTTGTTCTATCATTAGAGGGTAAAGTGAACAAGTTTTCTCCCTCCTCCTGATGACACCCTTTTAGATACCTGAAAACCGTTATCAAGTCCCCTCTCAGTCTTCTCTTTTCCAAACTAAACAAACCCAATTCTTTCAGCCTTCCTTCATAGGTCATGTTCTCAAGACCTTTAATCATTCTTGTTGCTCTTCTCTGGACCCTCTCCAATTTCTCCACATCTTTCTTGAAATGCGGTGCCCAGAACTGGACACAATACTCTAGTTGAGGCCTTACCAGCGCAGAGTAGAGCGGAAGAATGACTTCTCGTGTCTTGCTCACAACACACCTGTTAATGCATCCCAGAATCACGTTTGCTTTTTTTTGCAACATCATCACACTGTTTACTCATATTTAGCTTGTGGTCCACTATAACCTCTAGATCCCTTTCTGCCGTACTCCTTCCTAGACAGTCTCTTCTCATTCTGTGTGTGTGAAACTGATTGTTCCTTCCTCAGTGGAGCACTTTACATTTGTCTTTATTAAACTTCATCCTGTTTACCTCAGACCATTTCTCCAATTTGTCCAGATCATTTTGAATTCTGACCCTGTCCTCCAAAGCAGTTGCAATCCCTCCCAATTTGGTATCATCTGCAAACTTAATAAGCGTACTTTCTATGCCAATATCTAAGTCGTTGATGAAGATATTGAACAGAGCCCGTCTCAAAACAGACCCCTGCGGAACCCCACTCATTATACTTTTCCAGCAGGATTGGAACCATTAATAACTACTCTCTGAGTACGGTATATAGCCAGTTATGCACCCACCTTATAGTAGCCCCATCTAAATTGTATTTGCTTAGTTTATCAATAAGACTATCATGCGAGACCGTATCAAATGCCTTACTAAAGTCTAGGTATACCACATCCACCACTTCTCCCTTATCCACAAGACTCGTTATCCTATCAAAGAAAGCAATCAGATTGGTTTGACAAGATTTGTTCTTTACAAATCCATGCTGGCTATTCCCTATCACCTTACCACCTTCCAAGGGTTTGCAGATGATTTCCTTAATTACTTGCTCCATTATCTTCCCTGGCACAGAAGTTAAACTAACTGGTCTGTAGTTTCCTGGGTTGTTTTTATTTCCCTTTTTATAGATGGGCACTATATTTGCCCTTTTCCTGTCTTCTGGAATCTCTCCCGTCTCCCATGATTTTCTAAAGATAATAGCTAGAGGCTCAGATACCTCCTCTATTAGCTCATTGAGTATTCTAGGATGCATTTCATCAGGCCCTGGTGACTTGCAGGCATCTAGCTTTTCTAAGTGATTTTTAACTTGTTCTTTTTTTATTTTATCTTCTAAATCTACCCCCTTCCCATAAGCATTCACTATGTTAGGCATTCCTTCAGACTTCTCAGTGAAGACCGAAACAAAGAAGTCATTAAACATCTCTGCCATTTCCAAGTTTCCTGTTACTGTTTCTCCCTCCTCACTGAGCAGTGGGCCTACCCTGTCCTTGGGCTTCCTCTTGCTTCTAATGTATTGATAAAAAGTCTTCTTGTTTCCCTTTATTCCCATAGCTAGTTTGAGCTCATTTTGTGCCTTTACCTTTCTAACCTTGTCCCTGCATTCCTGTGTTGTTTGCCTATATTCATCCTTTGTAATCTGACCTGGTTTCCTAAGCTCTGCTTTGCTCTCTCACATCCACACATCCTCACATCACCAAGACACTTACCAAGCAGGCCCAGCTACTGTTTCCACTATTTAATGTAGGTATAATGTAGAATCCTGACTGCAACTGGAGTATATGTAAATAATTCCCATTCGCTACTGCCAGCTCTATGGAACAGATGGAACGTGGGGTGGGCAGCCTTTGATTTTTTTTTCTTTCTTTCTTGTCCTGTAATATTGTTAGCTGGAATCCCGTGGGTGACAGAGAATGGGCTGTAAAACAAGGTGAAGACCTTGTGCATGTCAGCAGCTGCGGGGTTGGCAGAGCAAAGGTATGTGTGTTAACTGGGCACTGCGGAAAGAGGGCAGAGGTAAGCTTGGATGCACAACCTGACTTGTGCATCTCCTGGTTTTCAGTAGTTTGAATTTTGTTCCACACTGCATTTTGCAGGGGTACGATACCCCCAAGCAACCTTAACTCTGCATTTAACAGCGTTCTTTGCCATGGAATTTCTAAGGTTTTTTTTTTTTTAAACAGGAAAAGCTCTGGTGGTATTAGAAGGTTGTGGCCATATAGGCAGTTGTACATATAGTGTTCCACAATTAGCATACTGAGCATGCTGCACCCCCTGACACACACATTCATCAGCTGTGCCTCAACGGCCCTGCTTCAGCAAACCTCCCCCGCCATACCTCTGACCCATTCACTGCATTCCCCCAACTTTTCTATTGCTGTCACTTCCTCCCTCCTCTGATCTGATTCACATGCAGTGCCTGGGGTGAAGGACAGCTGTGTTCCAGAGGCATAGTGTTCCTGGTCGTGTTTCAGAATGGCTAGAGGGTGGAGTTTGTATCAGGCTGGTGGGAGAAATCCCAGTTAGGGTTTGTGTTCCAAAACACTGACAATTTTATGTTTGAGAGAAAAATCCTCTGACCCCTTTCCAATAGATGTACCCCATCTCCAAGAACAGTGAGGTGTCAGAGCTTGTAATGGTTTCTGGTCAGCCACGAACCCTCCAATTTCCCCATGAATGTGCATCCAGTAGCTTTCCTGTAGTGTTGGGGTGCATTAACAGAGCTGGGACGTGCACTAGGTCAGGTGTATTGGTAGAACTGGGGTATAGGAAGGTTGGGGTACACTGGAAGGGCTGGGGCTGCAGAAAAGTTGGGGTGCATGAGGGGTTAGGGTGCAAAGACCAAGCTGGGGGTTGGGGTGCAGGAAGGTTGAGGTGCAGGATGGTTTGTTTATTGGCAGAAGAGGGCACAGCGGGTTGCGGTGTAGGGCTGGGGTGCACTGGCAGAGCTGGGGGGTCATGTGCCTCCATCACCTGAACCTCTTATCTCCCCTACCACCTATTCCTATTTACCCCAATCCCCCTTCCCAGCAGGGTTGCCAATTTTGGTTGAACCTATTGCTGGAGGTTTCATCACATGACACAATCTTTAAAGATTAATCTTTAATTCCTGAGAAACAACGAGGAATCTGGTGGGTTTGTGGATACAGACTAACATGGCTACTCCTCTGATACTTCAATTCCTGGAGACTCCAGGACAATCCTGGAGGTTTGGCAACCCTATTTCCCAGAAACTTTACACATCCAATTTTCCACCCAAACGCTTTGATTGCATTTCTCCCAAAATGAAATCACCTCCTATGACTCTCACATTGTAGCAATCTCCAGCCACTCAGTTCAAAATTCCTTTTGACTTGAGTGTGTGTGTGTGTGTAATTAACTTATCTCAGGGGTCTCAAACATGCGGCCCTCGGAGCTCTTCTCTGCGGCCCGCGGAGCTCCCCCAGTTACTTCCTGTTGCCGCCAAACTCCCCTCACCCCCGCCCCCCTCCCCGAGTTATTTTCTGTGCCTAAGCTCCCCGCGCGCTGCTCTCCAATGTTTGGGGCCGGGTCTCTCCCCTGGCCCCACCTGCCGCCCCCACGCGCCTCCCCCCAGTGTCTCCCGGCCCCCACTTGCTGCCCCCTCACCGCCCGGGAGCCTGCCCGGGAGCTCATGCTGACTCCACTCCTCCGCTATGCCGGCTTCTGGCATCACCTGCTGCCGCAGGGTCCTAGCGCCCCCCTGCACTAGGGCCAGGGCAGGCTGCCCTTCCCCTGCCCTTCTGCCCTAGTCCTGAGACTCTCCAATGCCCCGAGCCTCTCCAATGCCTCAAACCCCTCACCCTCAGCCCCACAGCCCTCACCCATGCACCCCCTCCTATCCCCAAACTCCATCCCAAAGCCTGCACCTCCACCCCCTGCCGCAGCCTGGAGCCTGCACTGAGCACAGAGCCTGCACTCCAGACCCCCTCCCCCACCCAAACTCCAGCCCAGGGCCTGTACTCCAGACCCCCTCCCCCACCCAAACTCCCTCCCAGAGCCTTAGGCAGTAAATCTAAGTGCGTGTTTTGTCCTTTGAGTGAGGTGCATTACTGAGTGTATATATTTATTAAAACTGCTTGGCAATGACTTTGTCAAAAAAAAGAACACTCATGGAAGAAAAGAGAGTTTTCCAAGACAAATGGGAGAATTTATATTTTTTCACAGAGGTAAAAGATAAAATTCAATGCCTTATTTGTCAGCAAACGATTGCTGTTCCCAAGGAGTATAACGTGCGTCGGCACTATGACACGATGCACCGTGAAAAATATGATGCATTCACCGGAAAAATCCGAGAGGAAAAAGTTCAGCAACTTAAAGCAGCATTTGCCAAGCAAAGAAATTTATTTTTAGGGATTAACAAGTCTAGCGAAGATTCAGTAAGAGCAAGTTTTGTGATAAGCGAAATGATAGCTAAATCATCGCGACCTTTTACAGAAGGCTTATTCATAAAAGAATGTCTTATGAAGGCCAGTGAAATTTTATGTCCTGATAGGAAGAAAGTTTTTGAAGGCATAAGCTTGTCTGCAAATACAGTTGCCTGCAGGATAACGGATTTAGCTGATAATGTGCAAAAACAATTGATTCAAATGGCAAAAGACTTTGAAGTATTTTCAATTGCTCTTGAAGAGAGTACAGCTGTATCAGATACCGCACAGTGTGCAGTGTTCATTAGAGGTGTGGACTGCAATTTGAATATAACTGAAGAATTGCTAGACTTAATGCCACTGAAGGGTACCACAACGGGACGTGACATATTTCAAGGATTGGAAGAGTGCATTGAAAAAGCTGCGCTGCCATGGAACAAACTCGTATCTTTGGCTACAGACGGTGCGCCATCAATGTGCTCTGAAAACATTGGTGTGGTTGGATTATTGAAGACCAAACTGAACAGCCTCAATATACCAGGAATTAGCTTCACCAGTATACATTGTATTTTGCACCAAGAAGCCCTGTGTAGTAAAAGTCTACAAATGAAAGAAGTTATGGATGTAGTTGTTAAAACTGTTAATTTTATACGTGCACGAGGGCTGAATCACAGACAGTTCACTTCTTTTCTAGCAGGTATGGACAGTGAATATGGGGAACTTCTGTATCACACTCAAGTTAGATGGCTGAGTCGTGGAAATGTTTTGAAGCGTTTGTTTGCACTTAAAGAGGAGATTGATTCCTTCATGAAAATGAAAAACAAGGAGGTTCCACAGCTTGCTGATTCCACTTTTATCTGCAACCTTGCTTTTCTAACAGATGTAACTGATCACCTGAATGCACTGAACTTGAAACTTCAGGGTAGAAAACAGGTGATAACACAGATGTATGACAGTATTAAGTCATTCAAAGTCAAGCTTACTTTATGGGGGAAACAGCTGACTGCTGGCAATTTGGCCCATTTCTCAACTCTGAATTCCTTAGGAAAAGTTGAACCCAAATCCTTAAAAGAATATGCAGAGATCATTTCTAACTTACACAAACAGTTTGATGTGCGGTTTAAAGATTTCAAGGCACTTGAACCACATTTTCAACTTTTTTCCACACCATTTGCTGTTGAAATTGACAATGTTGCAGAGGAAATGCAGATGGAGTTAGTGGAGCTTCAGTGTGACACGATTTTGAAGCAGAAGTATACAGATGTTGGAATTCCAGAATTCTACAGGTTTCTTTCACAAGAAAGATTTCCCATGTTATTCTCTGCTTCTGCAAGGATAATGGCAATGTTTGGAAGTACATATATATGTGAACAGTTTTTCTCTTCCATGAAGATTAACAAATCTGTGTTAAGGTCAAGGCTCACTGATGAACATTTGCAAGCAACACTGAGATTGGTTTCGTCTCAGGATATCAAACCTAATATTGATGCTCTGGTTGATGCAAAACGCTGCCAGCTAAGTGGCCAAAAATGAAATGACTGTCAAAATTAGCACTGACGTTTCACATTACAGCTAAAGAAGTTAATAAAAAAGTTAATAAATTGACTTTTAATGGCATACTATATTTTAATACTATACTACTATATTACTCTTCATTTTTTTTTCTGCCTACCTCCAGGCGCTTCCCGCCACCAAGCCGCCAAACAGCTGTTGGTGGCGCTTAGCACTTTCCAGGAGGGAGGGGGGAGGAGCGGGGAGCCGCGCACTTAGGGGAGGAGGTGGAGAAGAGACAGGGCAGGGGCGGGGCCTCATGGAAGGGGTGGATTGGGGGTGGGGCCAGGGGCAGCAAGGGGGCGTGTCAGTGATGCGGCCCTCGGGCCAATGCACTAGTCCTCATGCGGCCCTCAGGGTCATTTGAGTTTGAGACCCCTGACTTATCTTTAGCAGTGTTAATTGAAGGGTGAGTTCACAGCCATCCAGTGGTTTGTGATTCATCTTCCAGTCCTTAGTATCTACCTATGAACTCTAGCTCTACAGTTCTAGCTCTAAGTTTTTGTTTTTGTTATTTTTTTAAAAACACCCACCACCTAGAAACTTTTTTTTTTAAATGGCTGTTTTAGGGCTTGTATCTCCAGAATGTCTGGCTCAACAGATGTCAAGTTTGGGTCATTAACCCTGCCCTGCCATCTCCTCAGGTGCACCACTATAAATTGGTGAACCTTATGGGGGTGTAAGATATGTGTAGTGATCCAAATTTGGGGTTATTTGACCAACGGGTTCATGAGATGCCATTTCCCACCAAATAATCCGCTTTACTAAAGGTTCGTTCTAGTAATGTTTTTTTGCCCACATCTAGATATCAGACCATGGGTCTGATCCTGGCACAAGGGTCTCACTCACTTGAGGGTTACCCCCAGAGAATACATGGCATCCACTAGCCACTTGGGGGAAGCAAAATTCAGAACATTATTAGCAAAAGAGTTTGGCCATCCACTTAGACTCTTGAGTAAAGGTCAAGCACTCCACAAGTTACATTGAGCACGTATGTAAAGCGAACCCCAAAGGATTTGCAGGTAGAATATGGTCAAAGCGGCTGGATAGACTGAAGAGATGTACAGTAAGTGTATGTTCCTGAACTCCCCCAGCTACTGACAGTTCATGGTCCCCTTTGCTGAAAACCTGGGAAAGCATGGCTGGCATGTTGCTAAAATCTGTTACTATCAGGCTTTTATTTTGGAGGGGGGTGTAATGTCATCAAAGTATTTTTGTTTTAAAAAAATAGGCGTGCAAATGCTTGCTGGCAAAAGAGGAGCATTTTATGGGATGGAGGAGTTAGAGGAATGGGGTGAGAGGGGTTTGGGGCTGCACGGAGGAGAGGGGGGATTATGGGGAGGGAGATAAATGCGGACGGGTGGTAGAGGAGTTGGGTTTGGGGAATGGATACTGGGAAGCAGACATGGGGGTTTGTTGCAGAGGGTCTGGGGGGAATAGGGGCAGCTCCACGTTCTCCCCTTCTGTCCCTTTTGTGTGTGTGCTTGAATCTGGGGGACCCCCTAGCTCTCTAGGGGAGTCTTAGCTCCTCTCCCCACCCCTGCATGTGAGGTGGAATTTTTTTGGGGGGGGAGCGCTTGCCTCTCTGGGGGTGTCTGAGCCCTGCACCTGACCCCCCTCTGTTTGCCAGGCTCTGAAGCTGCCTTGCCCAGCCGCGGGGATCTATCTGCCTTCCATGTCCCCTCTTATGTGAGCCAGGGTCTGCAGTAGGCATTGCTTTCTGGGGACATCTAAGCCCCTCTCCCTACCTCCTCACATGAACTGGAATCTGGGATGCTTTGTCCCTCTAAGGGAGTCTGGCCCCCTCTCTCTGCCTCTCCCCATGTGAGCTTGGATCAGGGAAGTGCGGGTCCTCTGAGTGGGAAGCTTAGAACAGGCATGCTCAGAGCATGGCCCAAGAACGCACTGCTGAGAGAGGGGTGAGGAGCTGAGAATGGGCATGTCAGAAACTCTACAGTCCTGGGGAGGGGGAATGGGAAAACCCACTGGCATGAATGGAGCAGTTCATATGTCTCAGAGCTAGGTGACCAGGTGTCTCAATTTTATAGGGACTGTCCTGATATTCGGGGCTTTGTCTTATACAGGTACCTATTACTCCCCACCCCGTCCTGATTTTTCACACTTGCTATCTGGTCACCCTCCTCAGAGCTAGATTCTGGCTGAATTCAGGCTGGGTGTTCACTTTCAGCTGAGAACATCCCATTGAGATGAATGGGCCACTTCACAGCTCTCTGAGACTATTTTGATGCTGATGGATGTGTGGAGCACCTCTGCTCCATTGGCCTTCCAATTGTATACAGCATTATAACTGAGCACCAGCTCTGCTCTGGCTAAGGTGGGGAAGCCCTTCCTGTTTAAAGGATGACTACTAAGTATGCTAAAATCTGTGTGTTTACACAGATTGTCTTGAAATTTGCTATGTGTCATGAAAGTGTAGGGTAGGGTGAGTGATCCAAAGATGGGGTCATTTGAGTATGAGGTTCCCCAGAGCCTCCAGGGAAAAAAAATTAAGTTCACAGATTCTAGCAGCTTTGAAGTTCTACGCACACCCTGAGCAGAAATCTGAAAATGAAATGTAAACTTTTGTTTTAATTTGGACAAATGGACTCAGAGCACAGCCAATAATAAAGAAGACTCTCAAACTGTATTTGAAAAGAAAATTAATTACAAGGGGTGATTGCAGTGTAAGAGTATATGGGAAGAAGGGAGCTGCTTTGGGTCTAGAGCAAGGGATGGGGGCATAGGTGCTGACTCTGTCGGTGGAAAAAAATTGGTGGATGCTTAGCACCCACTGGCAGCCAGCTCCCTCCCTTCTCCCACAGCGCCTCCCACCCACTGGTGGCCCCACAGATCAACTCCTTCCCCCTCCCTCCCAGTGCTTCCTGCCCACCACAATCTGCTGTTCCGCAGTGTGCAGGAGGTGCTGGGGAGAAAGGGGAAGCAGGGGGATGAGGTGCACTCGGGGGAGTGGGAGGAACTGGGCGGGAGGAAGTGGGGTGGGAAGAGGCAGGACGCAGGTGGGACTTTGGGGGAAGGGGTGGGATGGGAGCGGGACCTGGAGATGAGCAGGGGGGTTGAGCACCCCTGGGGAAAGGAGGAAGCTGGCACATGCAAATTTAAATATCTGAAATCCAGAAAATGAGAAGTTAAGATACACGTCGCCCCTGTGGCAGTGCTGGTCAAAGCGTGTGGGGGAAGGGCCTGGTTTGGAGAAGGGGTGGACTGGGTGGGCCTGGCACATGGCTGGGGAAGCCTGGCAGAAGCAGGAACAGGAGTCCCCATTGGGGGTGGGTAGTAGGAGTGTGGGGCTCACCCAGTTCCATGTGCCGCTCAGGCTGCATAACCAAGGTAGCATGCAGCCCTCCAGTGAGCTGCTGCCTGGGATATGGGTACTCAGAGCAAGGAGCAACTTCTTACCTTTTAATGCCTTCTATAGTGCCAGCTAATGCTGCTGTACAACAAAATGTACAGATGGGGGAGGAGTACTTAGGAATCACATAGCAGCCATGTTAGCTTAGCAGAAAGACCACGGTGTGACCTTAGGCAAATAATTTAATGGTTGTGCCCCGGTTTCCCTGAGAATGATACTTAATCGCATTTTTTTTTAAAAAGAAAAACACTTGGAGAGCGAAAGATGAAAAGTGCTAGAGATGTGCTAACTACGTAGCGGTAGGAGTAGACTCAAACATAAGAGAATATTTCATATCCATCTTGTCTCCCCATTTAGACTTCAGTGGAAGCAGTTGAAAATATAAGAACTGTGGCTTCATTAACTAGTGAAGATGCATTCTATGAGAAATATAATGCAAGTTTGAATGGTCCATACAGGTAGGATTTGCTCTCAAACAATTCTGTTTTTTAAAAGCAATGAATACATATTTTCTTAATTTAAAACAACTCAGGATTTAGTCATATTACATTCATTTGAAGACTAAAATGTTAAACACATGAATGATTTGAAAAGATTTTGGCAGAGTAAAATGTATGTACTCAGTTTCTTTAAAATATCTTCTTAGACGCTATTGTGAGTGATGTAATATTTGTGTGAGAGAGAGAATGTAATGACCTGGTATAAAGTTTGTTTTAACATGAATATGGGATGTTTACTTGCTTCACAAATATTGCAGCAGAATGAGTTTCATAGGTCAAGTGGCAAAGACTTTATACTACATAACGTCACCGTGTATTATGACTTGTACTACAAGTAAGGACTTGCAGGTCTTGAAATAAGGTGCATTTCTTTTTCCCCTTTGGCCTTTTCAGTCACACTCGACAAGCTAACCACTGCAGGGGCTAATTTCTAATATCCAAAATGTCCGACATTTTCCTAGTCTCCATTTTATTTAAATGAAATGATCTACAATCCATTTTGTTTCTTTTCCCTTAAATATGTTTTAAGTAAAAGCAGGGATTGAAAAATGACAGTCCGCTGCCAATGACAGTTTTATGGCTCAATATTCTGTAAACCATCAGTATGAGGGAAAAAAATCTATATTTAATTGGAGAAATAGGATTCTTAGATTTAGCACTTATCTCAAGTCCTGGCAGGTCATTGTATCACAATATTATGAATTACAGAGAAACTATTTTGGAAAACATTTAAAAAATGTATGAGCACTAGAGATGAGTGAAAATCTGAACTTTTATCCTGTGGGAAATTCTAATATTTCAACCTCTGTTTTGCTCTGAAGTAGGATAAAATGTGAAAATATATCAATTTTTTTTCACAGAAAGAAAAGTTTTTGAAAAATTTCAATGTAGAAATGGCAAATCATTCCATTTTTGCATTTTTCTGCAAACAAAATATGTTTATATTCTCAAATAATTGTAATATTTAATTTTTCTTTTGTTTAACTGATCTGAAAGTTTTTGTTTTTATCTAGTTCAACATCAAACTGCATATCCCTGTTTTGGAACATTGCCTCTCTTACGGGACTGGCTCCCTGGTTGGACTACATCTCCCATGATGCAGTGTGGTCTCCCCTCTGACTGAGTGGCATAATGCATTATCGGAGTCCCATAGCTATGGGCGCAAAGCAGAAATATTCAGATCAAACCAACCCAGAATAAAATATTTTGTTACTTTTTTCCCAATGGAAAATTTGAAATGAGCAGAAATTGCATTTTCTGTTGAAAAATCGTTTTGTCAGAACTAGTACCAGAGTCTGTCACAGCAAGGTCTGCACATAATTAGAGTGATTTAGTTTTACCATCCCACACAACAACATTGGTCACCATTTAAAAGTCACCACTGTACAGTGGGGTCTGAGTTGCTACTTTTTCCCCTCTTGTACTCAGAGCAGGCAATATCTGCAATGCTTCAGTTATGCTGTGTTGTAGACATTGACTTTTCCCTGGTGACCACTACATTTATACAAATTGTCCAAAAATCCAAGCATTCAAAGATTATAAGAGACTTATCAAAATTATCAATTTGCTTTGTGTCAGATTGCTTTGGCCATCCATAAACATTTTATTCTGGAAACCAGCATTCAAGTGTTAAAACAAAGAAGCTAGTTGGGATGAAGGGATCTCATTTGCCATAAGTTCTCTCCAGCGGCACCTTCATGGAGGTCCTAGCATGCAGCTTTATTAATTATTATTATGTATTTGAGTGAGTGACGTATAGGGTTTGCCTCCCCTAATCCAAAGGTCTGACCTTCTCCCAGCCAGTCTCTGCTCTTTGCATTTCATGACAATTTTTTCCTTTAACATAAATCTTTTCTTTTATCAGGGACTCTCTAACAAAAGCCCCCCTATATGGACTTACCTATGGAATAGCTCTAAGTGCAATCTACTTTCTTGAGGCAGCAATCTTCAGATTCGGGGGATGGCTCATTGCTAATTGTTATACAAACTTTGAAAATGTATTTATGTGAGTACACATCAGTCCAAAGGCAGTGATTTCAACACATGGTTATTGTGCATAGTCTAGTTACTGAGGCAATAGTGCAAGAGGTCCAACAGTTTAGAACCTGATGAGGAGTTCAATTCAGGCAGAAGGGTTATTTCTGGGAGAGGAAGCTTGAAATAGGTGTGTTGGCATGTATAGAGCCTGGCTCAGTTTATTTACTATGGAGAAACTTTTACTGCTGATAGTTCATTGCAGACAACGGGCTTTGTGAAATGCTTCTGTGTGGAGAAATTACATACCATTAGTCACCCATAAAAATATTGATAGCTGTAAACATCTGTTTCTAATCCTGTGTGTGTAATTTTACTAAGACAAAGTTCTAAAAATGTCACAATTATCAGATTTATAGATAGTGTTATGTCTGTTTGTTTTAAATAAGGAAAACAATATTTGTAATGTCTGAACAATAATAAAAAGTCTCTCTTTAGATGAACTGAAAGATGTTTTCTGTTTGGTTTTCAGAGCCTTTTTTTCAGTTCTCTATGGTGTTTTAAATGTTGGCCTCTCCACTTCTTTGGCACCAAATTTCGGCAAAGCTAAAGTTTCTGCCCAACGAATCTTTCAGCTTTTGGATCGGAAACCATTAATTGACAGCTATAGTGAAGAGGGTACAAAACTGGTAAGGCCATTCAGAAAGTCCTCGAAACTAACAAACCTGGTGGTACTGTATTGTCCTTAATTGTATTAATCTTGTTCAATTGCCTTTTGCAATGTCACAGAAGACAGGACCAGACAAGTAGGGTAAAATTTAACAGCAATAACTAAATAATTTTATATTTGCCCAGTACCATTTAATACCTTTTTGCTTGAGAAATTAACAGAATACTTTTAAGTGCAGTTCTGTTTTGAAAAATGACTGGAAGAATGACATTTCATTCACCGGTTCTGTCCCTTGGGTGTATTGTGAGGCTTTTTCTACACTACCAGGGTAAGTCGACCTAAGTTACTCTACTCCAGCTACGTGAATATTGTAACTGGGTTCTATGTAGCTTAGGTTGATTTACCGCCGTGTCTTCACTGTGCTGTGTTGACAGGAGATGCTCTCCCATCGACTTACCTTACTCTTCTCGTTCCGGTGGAGTACCAGAGTCGATCAGAGAGCACTCTGCTATCAACACCTGCTGAATTAATTGCAGCAGTATCAATCTTCCTGGTAGAGAAGACAAGCCCAGAGTTATAACTGCTTTCTTTAGCAACACAAGTATGTTTTCACTGCTTTTTACTTCTGTAAACTAGGCAGTTGTGGGGGAGAGTGAGTTAGATTCTGTTCCTTCTTGTGCATCATCAGCAGACTTGTTTGCTAAGTTCCAGTCAGTTACATCTGTGTAACAGAGAGTCAAGGTGGGTGATATCTTTCATTGGACCAAATTCTGTTGGTGAGAGAGACAAGCTGTCAAGCTTACACAGAGCTCTTCTTCAGTTCTATATAAGCTCGAAAGCTTGTCTCTCTCACCAGCAGAAGTTGGTCCAATAAAAGATATTAACTCACCCATGTTGACTCTCTAATATCCTAGGACCAGAACAGCTATAACAACACTGCATACAACATTTGAGTAACCTCATTCAAGTCAAACGGTTTGTGCAAGTATTAATGAGGATGTAACTTGGCCTGCAGAACCTTTTATTGCTGGTGATTATACGAGAGATGGAAAGAACCCAGCTTGTCTCTCAAAGTCCAGCGTTGACAGTTAGAAACTCATCTTTGTATTTGTAAACTGAACACCTTTCATATTGTCTTTCTGTGCTTTCCATAAATGTTTTTACAAGCAGAACCAGCCATTCAGAAACTTGAAATTGCTTTAGAATTCTAGCTTTTGGATAGTGGCCTCAGTTCAGAAAAGGACTCAGGCACATACTGTAAGCATGCCAGTAACTCATGTGCACAACTTTAAGTCACACATGTGCTTGACTACTTTCCTGAATCAGCTCCACGTGCCCAGACTGCTGATGCTTCCGGGGAAATATCTTCTTGCGGAGAAAGACGTTAATTGAAAGTGAAACCACTCTGGGCCAAATCCTGATGCCAGTGAAGCAGCTGCCTCTGACTTCAGTGAAGCTAAGATTTGGCCCAAAGTATTTAGACCTTGAAAGTCCAGTTCTCTAGGCGCTGTAAGAGCCCATTGTACTCACAGTGCTGGTATTGTGGTCCTGAAGCTGTCTCATCCCCCAGGCAGCAGAGGAGGCTCCTACAGTCTCTCCTAACATCTCCTTCACTCACTCTTGTCTTCAAGTCTTCTTCCTTGCTACCTCATACTCAGAGCTCCCTTCCTACATAAAAGAGCCAATCAGCTACCCGTTCCCTATTCAAACCTACACTGAAAACATAGTTGTCCTTGAAAACTATGAATAATCCACCAAAGTAAAAATGTTTAACCCAATCTGAGATCTGATGTTCACCTTGTACTATGTTCATCCTGTGTACTATGTGTTGAACTTACACTATTTAGAGAGTGAACTCCCAGGGGCAGGAACTATGTTTTCCACACACAATGATAGTGTCTGGATTATATGCATTGATGACATCAAAGATAGGTATTAGGGTTGTTTACTTACCTAAAGTAATGATAGTCCTTGCAAACCAGGCTGAAAAGGAATGATATAAATGAGAGAGAGAGATGCAGAAAAGAACCACTCAGCAAGGAGGTCCTGTACACAGAAGATACCAATCCAATTTCACTGCATATTTAAGCAACAATAAATTGACAAAAATGCTCTGGGTTTGAAAATGCCATACCATTTCCAACTGACTTGTCAACGCCTTCATTTAAATGACCATACTGAGTTGTGTTTGATGCTTCTGTACAAGATAGACAGGTCTTCTGTCATACATTTATATTTTCTACCATTTCTAGAGTCAGTTTGATGGCAACATTGAATTCAGGGACATCCATTTTGTATACCCTACAAGACCAGAAGCTCATGTTTTGCAAGGACTCAGTGTGAAGGTTAATAAAGGACAGACGCTAGCCTTGGTGGGGAGCAGTGGTTGTGGCAAAAGCACATCCATTCAGCTGCTGGAGAGATTTTATGACCCTATGGCAGGACAAGTGGTAAGAAGAGATTTGTGAAGCTGTTAATGCTTAGAGCTTATTAAACTGTTCTTCAAAGTATTTTACAAACATTAAATCATCCGCACAACACCTCTTTGAGGTGGATAAGTCTTGTTACAGGTCCGGGTACTGCAAAGAAGACTTGGGACTTGCTTAAGGTAGAGCCGGGAGTAGAACTTTGGATCTTCTGATTCCACATCCTGGCTCTAGATCACTAGATTGCATCTCTTTATTGATTTACTTGATATATTGGAGGGGACATTAGAATATACTTTCCATAATGTAACCTTTGTCACTAGTCCTCTAGTCATGTTAACATGACACAATTTGAGGTCTAATTCATCACTTGATGAGACTTTTGATGCAAGTCCTATTAATGATGATGGGAGCTCCAAGAAGAATAGCCTAGAGATGGTGAGTCAAAGGATGTTTGAATAAATGCCCAAAGATGTGGATTCTTATTGGAGCTCTTCAACCATCTAGGTCTAAGAAGACCATGAACAGACTTCCTCATGAGATCTCTGGTACCTGACATCATCAGTAAAGATGGAAATTCTGTGGGCACAACTCATTATAGATTGGCAATTCCACATCTATTATGGAAGCTAGAAGAGTAGATGTGCAACAAAAAAAAAATTCTGAGAAGAAAAGGTTATCTGAGCTTCTTTTGAATTTTCAGAGTTTTGGTTCAGTTCAATTTTGGATGAAAGATCTGATCTATTATTTGATCAGAAGTGGTTTATTGACCACTTTACATTTACTGCAACTCTAACACAGGTCAGAGGATTTTCACAGATTCGTCTTTCCCATTTACATTGTACACCTGAGGAGGAGTATTGCATTCTGCAGGGAATGATTTTTCTCTTTTTCTCTTTCTAGTTTGCAGATGGGTTAGATACTAAGTCTTTGCACTTGCAATGGTTAAGGTCCAAATTGGGTATTGTGTCCCAGGAGCCTATTTTGTTTGACTGCAGCATTGCTGAAAATATCCAGTATGGAGACAACAGTAGGGTTGTCAGTCAGGAGGAAGTTGAAGAGGCAGCTAAAGCAGCAAATATTCACACCTTCATAGAAAATTTCCCAGAGGTAAGAGAAAATGTCTTTCCATTCTCAGTGTGGGGTAAATATTCACCATGACCTATCTAAGCAACTCCCATTGATGCAAAACAATATGCTTTTTCGTTTATTTTCTTGTGTTTACTGTTCTCAAAGAGGAAAATAGGAAGCTGGTGTTTAAAAATGTAACTTGCAATAGGTATTAACACATATGCGGTCGTAATTAGCTAATTCAAATGCAAAATCTGACCTCCAGTTTTCTTATTTCCTCTATCACAGTGATGTTATATAACAACTATAAAAGAGACATTCAATTCTTAACTTTGCCAATTCTTTTTCCTTTTTTTGGCTGAAACTTTCTGTAGTTTTAGTCTTATCTGAAAGGTAAAATGTTTCAAGTACATTTTAACCTTCATGTTTGCCATGGACTTAGTTCTCAAAATGGAGAAATACCTTGGAAAAGCCCAAAGAAATTGGGCTTCCTTTAAAGTTACATGGAATTGAAGACAATTGAAAATTGAAATAAAAACAACATTTCTTTTTCATTACCACCTAGTTTTTGAAAATGTACTTAGAAGAAAGTTTTGGATGTGTAAGAATTAAAGGTTCATCTCCTGAGTGTGGGTCTCTAGGGCCTTGAAATTATAAAAGTCTCTTGAGATCTATATTTTTAAGTACAGGTGTCTTTGACTAGACACATCAGTGGTTGCACCACTTGGGAATTAGTCTTTTTCTAAGGCTGAAATGAATTTTCATTACAGAGCATTTATCAATATATGTAGCTGTAGATATGTATTTTGATTCAAACAGTTAAAATTGTTATAAGATATTATTAAAAATAATTACATTATTATTTTTGCTTCATAATGGAAATGCTTAATATAGTACATTATCTGCTATTAAAATATAACTTACTGTTTCTAACTTTCCTTGACAATGAATATTTACTTATACAGAAGTATAATACCCAAGTGGGTGACAAAGGAGCACAACTTTCTGGAGGTCAGAAACAAAGAATAGCAATTGCTCGTGCTCTAGTTCGTAAGCCAGCAGTTCTGCTTCTAGATGAAGCCACATCTGCTCTTGACACGGAAAGTGAAAAGGTTAGTAATATGCATTCTACCATTTGTAATACACACAAAATACCTGGTTCGAATTCTTCACTGCAAGAACACAGGCGCGCCATCTACAATACAATTTTGAAAGTTCCACAGAACAACCCTTAGCTCCCTCTCTGTCTACGGCCTGCTTTTGCAAGGTGTAGAGTGCCTTCAACTCCTAAATTGGGAGCTGATGGTAGTCAGCAACACTTGGGGCTGGACAGAAAGTGGGATTTTCAGAACTCCTCATTATTGGCCTGCCTCAGTTCCTTCAAAGTCAGTTATGAAGTCAATGGGACTTTTTTAATAGGTTCACAGTTAGACCAATGCTGAGCACTTTGGAAAATCCCATTCATAATTAGCAACGTTGAGTTTGAGACAGGTGTCTTCAAACAGTAGACTGTAATCTACTAGAGGAGGCCTTGTAAGGCAAGTCACCAGCTCCTTCCTCTTTCGTTCAGCCAGCAGCACTAGCAGCAAAGTGGGTCTCTTTCTGCACTATTTCCTGCTCTGTCTGGGGGAACAGGTGTTGCTACAAAACCCGAGAGGGATCCACTCTGCCAGTAGAACTGCTGGCTGTCAGGACAGAATGGAACAATGAAGAAGCCTCTGTCCGCTTCCCAGTCCTTTGAGCCATCTGCATTCAGAGGGTAAGAGGTGACATGCAGGAGCAGCTGGCTTGGAAAAAAGGCTTCAGCAACACCTCCTACCTCTCAGGAGATGTTGTGAAGGGAAGAGAGAGTAATTAAGCTATCCTCTGCTGCTCAGCTGGCTGAGCTTTCTCACTGCATCCACCATCTCCAGGAGAGGGGGCAGACTCCATAGGGACGAATAAACTGTTCATTTGGATGGGGCTGCAGTAGAAGTGAAAAATGCAACCATGCAAACCACCATCCAGTTGTGAGCCAGATGTCAGGATCCTGAATTTTGGATTTTTATGGCTAACAAGAAGTGTCTGGCATTGCTGGTACTATCAATGAACATGCAAGTTTTAGTCATGTCTATGTATTTGGCTGGTCTGCTTTCTCCAAACTGATCTAAGTACTGTGCATGTCTAACTGACAAACACCTGGACAAGTGCATATGGCGGGGAGGACAGAGGAGGTTAGTTTCTCTAAATTTGGCGTGTAGTTGGAAACAGACAGCATGCAGTATCAAATATAACACACACATTTGGTAAGTAGCCGCTATCACAGACAATTCATTACACCTCTGCAAATTAGTTGTGTTGGTCCAAACTAGATCCTTATGGACCTCATTCTGCTAGCCTTTGTTCATGAGAGTAGTCTCAGTGACTTCAGTGGAATTACTCACACAAATAAAGGTTGTAATATCAGGCCCCTGTGTTTGAGGCCTCCTTCATGCATGGGAAGTCCTGACTCCTAAACCCTAGTGAAGAACACCCAGGTGATTATGTGAACTATAAAGGCAAAGGTGTTACCTATGAAAGGGAAGATTCTCCAAGTAATAGCAAGTTTTTCACTGCATCTGTCTGCAGATTGTCCAGAAAGCCTTGGACGATGCCAGGAAGGGTCGAACCTGCATTATTATTGCTCACCGCTTGATGACCGTCCAGAACGCTGATGTCATAGCAATGATTCATAATGGAAAAGTAGTGGAACAAGGGACTCACAGCCAGCTGCTGGCAAAGGAAGGACATTACTATGCACTTGTAAATGCACAAGTTTCTCATTAACATTAATGTTACAAACGAATCTATTTATATAAATACACACACAACCACAGATAAATAATATTAATGAGGTGCATCCTTACTGAGATATCTGCAGGTTTAAAACACGTAGTAAAAAACAGAGCAGAGACATTTATTTCTTCGTTGTCTCACAGCTTTAGAGTTACTTAGTCCTATTGGTAAAATCCTTTGGGGCGTGTTGGTTAATTTTAAACTGCTTTTATATTAATGATTACAAGCCTTTCATGGAAATATATATTGACAAAATAGATCACAAACTGTTCGTTTATAAAGTATTGCTAAAACCTGTATTATTGACCTAACAGAACTTACTGGTTCTTTGGAAACCATTAAGGCTATTTCCAAAAGATTTAAAAATAATTATTATTGGCCCAATGACCATGATGGCTCCTTTTGGAGCTGATTAATGTCAACCATGTAAACAGCTATTTAACAAACAACTGTGTGTGGGGGGGTAGGAGTTACCATAGATAGATTTAAACATTTTTTTCAGCTTTTTCAATGGAGTTTTAGAAATGTTGATTGATCCATGTATAGTCATAGTGGTTTACACAGCTCTGTTATAATATTATATTATCAGAGTGTTTTCCCTTTAATATAGTTAACCATCATGCTTAAACAACAGTTGAGGAACATATCTCATCTACTTATTAAGAGAGAGACAGACAGACTCGGGCAGCCCTGTTTTGGGTTTGCTTCTGGCAAACTCACCTTTTGGTTTGCCAAGGACAAAATCAAAACCACTTTTGGTTTTTGTTTAGTATTTACACCCTACAGGAGCTTGGAATATTTCACACTTTCAGATGCCTCTGCTTACTTGTGACAGACAGAAATTAAAAATAATTATAATGTCTTTTGCCCCTTTGTTTCCCTGCTTCAGGGTCTATGACGGGAAACAAAATATAAAACGTTTAAGCTTTGCTCTCACCCTCGCCAAAATACATGTGGTCACTCTTCCCCAATCAGCTTTTCTCAGCAGCTACCAGGAAAGGCTACTCCCACTATCGGCCATTTAAACCCTGTAGACACATTGGGAAGGGCTGGTTAGTTTCTGCTGGCACCACCATGACGTGTGCAGGAAAGTGACTTTTCACTTCTGGTTATAGAGAAATCATTGGCTGTTCTCACAGTATTTCCCCATTATCCAAACCGGAATCAAATGTCTCCCTTTGTCTGGTTTTGTTTTTACACTGGAACCAATTGTTAAGTCTGTTTACTGTAAAGGTGAAGCATATAATAAAGAATGTGGAAAATCATTCAGTTATTACACGGAGAGGATTGCCAAACTTAGTTTATTTTAAGGCCATGCAATGTATGAACTATAGAACATCTGTAGTTAGTTAATGGGATCTCATAATCACATCAACACAGATAATGTAGAGTAGAGGCCAAAATGCTTCACTACTCAAGCTGCTTCCAATTTGATAACTTTGATCTTGTTTTAATAGAGCTGGGCAAAACATTTGAGGAGACATGCACAATTGGACGTTAAAGGTTTAGAAAAGGGCTTTGCTTTGGTCAACTGAGAGTACATATGAGCTGCCACATCCATTACATATGCTATACAGGAAGATAATTGTACGTATACCTTTCTTGGCATGTTGCTTAATGTTGTTCATCAGTGCATTCTTCTGTGGCAATATTCAAGCCAAATTCAATCAAGTCTGTACTGCTGGAAAAATCATTTTGAAATAAAAGACCAGCTGGGATCAAGTATCAGGTCATTCTTTAAAATATTGTGGGATTAAAAGTGGCTAGGGCTAGAACAACCAGCTCTTGCTAGTTAGTATATTTTGGTCTATGCTTGGAGTGTGCTTTCAATGATGATGCTAATCTTACATGTGGAGAAAGGACATGGCTCTGTGGCTGCACCTCACTTCTTAAAAAATGAATCTGGAAAACCTAATAATAATAGGAGATATACCACTCTCCTGGAACTGGAAGGAACCTTGAAAGGTCATTAAGTCTAGCCCCCTGCCTCCACTAGCAGGACCAATTTTTGCCACAGATCCCTAAGTGGCCTCCTCAAGGATTAAACTCACAACCCTGGGTTTAGCAGGCCAACGCTCAAATGACTGAGCTATCCCTCCCCCCTGTATACATCTGCCTATAACCTCCCACTGTACACATCTGGCCTCTTCACTTGTATTTCGAAGGAGGAACTTTAACAGGAAAATGGCAAATACGATGAAGGTAAAATGGGTTGGTTCACTTGATCTTCCACAATTCGTCCACAATTCTACACTTCGTCTTCTACAATTCAACCAATATTTATTTATTTTCAATGTAAACATAATAAAACACACCAGTATCAGTCTCCCATTATAATTATAATCCAGAGCAATAAAACACAACATAAAACAGCTAGTGACCAAGAAAACAGAACAAACTCTTCACTTCAGTTTTCCAACAGAAATCCCACACAATCAAATGCCTGTTCAGGTTTGTGGGCTGTGCTGCATAAATCTAACCAGATCTCTGTGTTGCAAGCTTTGGTAACAAATGATGGCCAAACACTCCCACTCATGTGGGGGGTCCCATAATCAGCCATATTCTCGGTAGCTTCTCCCAATCCACCATGATCACCCTCCACCAGCCTGCTGTCATTTTTACCCCAGTCTTACCCCACCACTGAAGGATACCCTCCTGCATTCCAGTCCAGATCAGCTGGAGAGACAGGCCCAGACAGTCTGCAAACTGGCCGAGATACTGGCCAGCAGTGAAGAGGCAAATATGGTATGAAGCCACCTTTGCAACTGACAAATTCTGGACCCAACAGGCAACAACTGGTACAAGACAGAGGAGCCACGCCGGAGGACCTGTAGGCTAAAATGGCATTTTAGCCCCACCCGCTTCTGTCTGGCCACAGCTGCTACACTAGGCAGCATCTTTGCCACTCTGCAGCACTAGATAGTATCTTGGCCAGTTTGCAGGCTGTCCTAGTTTTATAGGGACAGTTCCGATTTTGGGGTCTTTTTCTTATACAGGCTCCTATTACCCCCCAACCCCCATCCCAATTTTTCACATTTGCTGCCTGGCCCATAATGCTGGGTGTCATCAGCATTCCTGAAAAAACACCAGCCCACATCTACTCAGCGGAATTGGCTCTAATGGCGTCTCAAACCCATTGAAGAAGGGGGAGGGGGCATAAAACATGTATGTCACAATGTATGTTAGGTTAGTGCTAGGATGACCAGACAGCAAATGTGAAAAATTGGGACAGGGGTTGGGGGGTAATAGGAGCCTGTATAAGAAAAAGACCCAAAAATCGGAACTGTCCCTATAAAACTAGGACAGCTGGTCCCCCTAGTTAGTGCTTATCTAAGCATGCTAGGTTATTGCTAATATATGAAGTCCTGAGAGAGCAAACGTGTGCCAAGGTTTTGGAGAGCAGCCACAACATAAATAACCATTCAACTCACCTGTAAATTCAGCATAAATTGCTGTCAAATTTGATTGACTCTTTGGGGTCAGGAATCAAATTTACATGGATACATGCGAATTCAAACTGCAGCCATGGTGAGGAGCATAGTATAAATACTTAGACACACTGACAGTAGGAGATGCCAATTCCGCTGGTGTTAAGGAGTTAAATGTCCTTGTATTCTTATTTGTGTTAGTGTAGGACAATCCCAATGGGTGCTGAAGTTCCCCATTCCCCTGATATCCAGACTTTTGGATTACCTGTCACCAGGTTGTCAGCCAAACAATTTCCAGAGCGGTAGCTGAGTTTAACATTTAGCATCGTTTCCTTCCCAAATGTTTCACCTCCTCTACAGTCTATAAAACTCCTATTCACACCAATCTCAAAACTGCAGAGGATTGTATAACTCCATAAAGAAGCTACTTCGTGACGGCCTTATGGGGATAAGGAAGAATTTCATTGGACTCACCATTTGCAACCTTCAGATCCTTAGAAACTTTCTCCCTGTTAAAAACAGATTTGCTATAATTTAGAGAAATGAAAAAATAATGAGTTAAATCAATTCAGCTTAAATGCTAAATCAGTGTGTCTTTTTTTTCCAGGGATTAGCTTTGTGAGTCTAATTTAAATTCTGAGCGAGTTTATGAAATTCTGTGACACAATCCATGACAGGCAATAAATAATCTGTCTAGTCTTGGTTGTAATTGACATATATTGTGCCAATGACTTTTTTGCTTATGTGTTTATAATTGTGAATATGTCTGGCTAATGGAGAGCTTTTCGGTCTTATGTCATACCAGTAGTTAGGAAAATTCCTATCACTCAAGAGCTGGCCTGTTTAAATGTTAATGGGATATGAATTTACCACTTACGGTGAACCATGAGAATATTCTGCAGAATCGTTAAGGTCTATTCACCTGACGTTGCTGGAGGGTTTGAAGTGAAAATGCTCTCAATGACCTTGTATGTCGTGTTGTTGTAGCCGTGTTGGTCCCAGGATATTAGGATATGTCTACACAGCAACTAGACACCCTCAGCTGCCCATGTCAGCGGAAACAGGATTGCAGGGCTCAGGTTGCGGAGATGTTTCATTGCTGTGTAGACTTCTGGGCTTGGGCTGGAGCTCGGGCTCTAGGACCCTGTGAGATGAGAAGGTCCCAGAGCTCAGGCTTCAGCACAATCCACACAGCAATGAAACAGCCCCAAAGCCCATGTCCTGCAAGCCTGAGTTGGCTGGAATGGGCCAGCCAAAGGTATCTAGTTGCTGTGTAGACATAGCGTTAGAGACACAAGGGGGACGAGAAAATCTCTCTTATTGGACCAACTTCTCTTGGTGAGAGAGACAAGCTTTCAAGCTTTGACAGAGCTCTTCTTCAGGAGGAAGAAGATCTCTGTGTAAGGACTGTGTAACCTCGAAAGCTTGTCCCTTTCACCACCAGAAAATAGTTCAATAAGAGCAATTATCTCACTCATCTTATCTCTCTCAAAGCCCTTGTCTACACCAGGAAAATAGCTACCCTTGTGACACAAAAATGCCTGTTCTTGATCTACATTAGAACTTACGCCATGGATAATAGATGCAATGGTGCTGAAAAACAGCTACAAAATACCCTAGTGCATCTACACTCCATACTTTAGTAAACGTGTTACAATAACTGCTGCTGCACCAGTGCCAAGCTGCTACTGTAGACTGAGATTGGGAACTTTTTTTACCACCTGTTCAGAGAAGGTTTTCATGGCATTGTATAAAAATGCCCAAATTCATCTACACTAGTGCTTACAACATTGTTACAACCACTAATGCCGCTGCATTGTTAGTGCCAGTTGCTATCATACAGATACTAATTGTTCTGGTCCTAAAGGAGAAGGGGGTTCAAATGACACATACAAAGATCTGGCAGTTTCTTGCTTCATTCTCCTACACCTGGAGAAAAAAGGGACACAATGACAGAGCAAAAGCTTTTCAAAAGGAAGAGTCTCCATTTGAAGACAGGCTTTGCTTACAGTAGAGAAATTTATCAGGCTGCTCACCCTGTAGCCTCGCACGCCTGTAACTTACTTCATGTCCACCCATATAAGTACTCCCACCGGGCACAGGCACTACAGCTACCATTTCATTTAGACTTATTTCAAGCAGAGCTAACTGTTGCATGATTGCCACTGTTCCAGCACCTGCCAGTTAAATGCCAGTTGATGTGGAACTCATTGCCATAGTAACCCTAATGGTAGAAACAGTCCTTTCACTACTAACACACACACTGTACAAATCAGTGGTTAAGGGGCTTGGATGGAGTACTTTCTGCAGCCCAGTGTCTCCCACAATTCTGGGCATCCAGGCTGCTCTCTCTCTGCAGCTTTGTGGAGGCAGATCAGCTCCACACACTCTGGCCATACCTCCTCTGCTCCTGCTTGCTGCCAGATTCTCTGCCTCCACTGCACCAGACTGGGGCAGTTGCTGTTGCTCCTGCCTGTACTTTGCAATTTGAGCTGTTTCTGCCCAGCTTTTGGGCAGTGGGGAGCAGCCTTCTCCTTCTCCAAGATTCCTCTCCTTCCTGGATCAGTTAACTGCTTGGGGGATTAACCTCCCCTTGCATGCATGGCAGAGTAGTCAAAATGCACAAGGTTTAATCCAAGAAGTGCTCTATGGGTGAGGCTGCCTGCTTCCAGCCTTTCCCTCCCTCCTTGACTCTGTTAGGTCCTGAGGCTAGGAGTCGGACAGGTAGGTGGGTTCCCTTACCCACTGTCAGGGGCGGCTCTAGGCACCAGCTAAACAAGCAGGTGCCTGGGGCGGCATAATGCCGGGGCCCCAGCTCCTCCCGCCGCCGCGAGCCAAGGAGCGACCCCCTCTGCAGCCGGGGCAGGGCCGCGCTACCGGCTCCGCTTGGGGGAGAGGGATGGCCCCTTACCGTGGAAGAGCGGCCCCGCCTGGCTGCAGAAGACGGGCCGCTCCTCCTCCGCTTGTTCGCGCCAGCGCTGACATCCCCCGGCGCCTCAGCGCGTCCTAAACAGCGCAGCAGCCCCGTGGCTCCGGGGTGTGTGTGCTGAGCTCCGCCCCGCTCAGAGCCGCGGGGTCAGGGGGCGGGGCTGCGAGCTCCGGGCCGAGCGGCTCCTCCCCTTACCACAGGGCTCTGAGCGGGGAAGAGCTCAGCCCCCTCCGGGAGCCACGCGGCTGCAGCGCTGGGCAGGGCCGCTTCTCGAGGCGCGCGGTGAGCTGGGGGTAAGCACCTGGGGCCGGGGGGTTGGCTAAGGGGCCGGGAGTCCCGGGGACACTCAGGGGGCAGGGAGGAGGCAGAGGTTCTGTTGGGGGGTGGCGGTCAAGGGACAGGGAGGGGGGGTTTGCTGTTGTGACCTGGGGTGTAATCGTTGGATGCCCTCCACATCAGGGAGGATCCTGGGCTAGCTCAGGCTTTTCCCTCTGGCATTGTCAGGGGTGTGGTGCTGGGACCTGTGCATGGCTTGCGTTGTCCCAAAGCGTGGCGTGCTGGCACAAGCCCTTCCTGCCCACCTCTTGCTCACTTGCTTTTGCTCTTGCTTGCTCTTTTGCTGAGTGCTCCTCTGTTTAGAAACCCAGGACCCTGTCAGATCTCAGAGCAGGACAGCCTGAGCCCCATGAATAACAGTCCCCAAGCAGTGAGGGACCCAAGAGCGGCCGCTCCTGCTCTCGGGCTGAGCTAGGAATCCTGGTTTCTGGGGGAAGTTCCTGGCTGTTTGGAGCTTGATCCGAACACTGAAATGGGAGGATGTGGGAGCAGGTCCTGTCAGCAATGACATTTGGTTGGTGCTGGGGAGTGCTTGGGGTACAGAGAGCCCAGGGGATGTTTGTGGCTGTCTTTTTATGTTACTTTAATCTTTGCTCTTATATACACCGTGACCAAAGCTTGGGGCTGTGGAGTCCTTGATCTGTGTCTCAGTCTCTGGTCCTGGGATTGGAGGAAGAATGCTCCAG
The DNA here is from genome assembly GCF_020497125.1 of Mauremys mutica. NCBI lineage: Eukaryota > Metazoa > Chordata > Testudines > Geoemydidae > Mauremys > Mauremys mutica. Next base: position 298,562,490 of record NC_059073.1, read on the forward strand.
TCCAGACATGCTCTTCATCCCCCTCCCTAGCGCAGACCCTGCCCATTTCTGGCGCTGCCACGCCTGCATTGCCACCTGAGGCTGGGTGGTGTTGAGCACAGCTCCTTGCACCACTGCAGGAGAGGGTGTGGTAGCTGAGGCTTGAGGATGACTGGCAGAGATGTTAGTGGGGCTCAAGTCTGGAATGGCAGGGAGTGATGCAGTTCAGCATGAGATGTGTTGGTGAGAAGATGCTGGGGGTGGAGGGGAAGAGGTGCTTAGAAATGGGATAGTGAAGTACAGGGGGGATGGTAAAGAGCAGAATGAAACAGCAGGCGGTGCTGCAGGTCAAAGGCAGGTGTGTTGGGAGTGCGGAGCAGTGCTGTCAGAGCTGGGGTGCTGTGACGTTATTGATATAAACTGGGACCATATAGAACATGGGTTGCAACCAAGGTCCTGTAGTGGCACCAAATCTTAGGTAAAGGGGGTCATATAAGGTGTCTAAGACCAGATTATGGGTTGCTGGTTATAATTATGCTGTCTGTATGTCTGTATCATTTTTAGTTGAAGTTATAAATGTTGGCTCTATGCTGTCTGTATTTCAAGTTGGTGCTGTGCTTCTGGGGGAAGCATCCCAGACAAGCTGGTGTTAGCTCTGGGTAGCCTGCTTGATGGCCCATTAAGGACCATCAGCTACACAATTGACCCATGGAGAGAAGGCAGACACGCCTTGTGACTCAGCAAGGTATGCAGAGACTTGTCCATGTGACTGCAGACTCCATTTTGTTGTGATTTTCCACAGTAAGAACAAAGAGGTTCTTACACCTGGAAAAGCCTATATAAGGCTGATGCATCATCTCCATCTTGTCTTCAATCCTGCTTCTTACCTCTGGAGGGACTTTGCTATAAACTGAAGCTCTACACAAGGGACTGAGGACCCATCCCAGCGGGGGATGTTCCAGAGACTTGATTTGAACCTGCAGTTTATTCCATCACTGCTGCAAGCCTGAACTAAGAACTTTGCCATTACTGTATGTAATTGATTCCATTTAACCAATGCTACCTCTCATCTCTACCTTTTTCCCTTTGTAAATAAACCTTTAGATTTTAGATTCTAAAGGATTGGCAACAGCGTGATTTGTGGGTAAGATCTGATGTGTATATTGACCTGGGTCTGGGGCTTGGTCCTTTGGGATCGAGAGAACCTTTTTCTTTTATTGGGGTGTTGGTTTTCATAACCATTCATCCCCAGGACGAGTGCACTGGTGGTGATACTGGGAGACTGGAGTGTCTAAGGAAATTCCTTGTGTGACTTGTGGTTAGCCAGTGGGGTGAGACCGAAGTCCCTTTTGTCTGGCTCGTTTGGTTTGCCTTAGAGGTGGAAAAACCCCAGACGAGGGCTGTGACTGCCCTGTTTGAGCAATTGGTCCTGATTTGGCACCTCAGTTGGGTCCCACCAGAACCGCATCGTCACAGGTGCTGCACTGACTTATAGTCAGACTTGCCCTGAAACCGAGTAATGAACATGCTGCAGCAAATAGAACAATTTTTGGTGTGTGAAATATGTGCAAAATCTCAGTGCGTTTAAACCAGCAAAGCAACATGGCACACCAAGTGTCTTGCACCTCTGCCCCTGCCAAGAAAGCTGAGAGTGCCCAGTGCCTGGGAGGAGCAGAACCCTTCTGTTGGTGACTCACTCCAGAGGCATGTGCTTTGGTTCTCGAGTGTCCCATCTGGATGGGCCCAGGCCTTCCAGTATGTTGCATGGGAGGCAGTGAATTCAGCCCCCGGGGATGCATTCCACACAGGGGCAGCTCTAGGCACCAGCTAAACAAGCAGGTGCCTAGGGCGGCAAAATATAGGGGGCGGCATAAGGCTGGGGCCCCAGCTCATCCCGCCGCTGTGAGCCGAGGAGCGGCCCGTCCTCTGCAGCCGGGGCAGGGCCGCGCTACCGGCTCTCGCTTAGGAGGGTGTGTGGGGGGGTGGCCACTGACCAGGAGAGGGCGGCGCGAAGAAGCCGAGCAGGAGCAGCCCGTCCTCTGCAGCTGGGGCAGGGCCGCGCTACCGGCTCCGCCTTGAGAGTGGTGGCCGCTGACCGCGGAAGAGGGGCAGGAGCCAGTAGCGCGGCCCTTCCCCGGCTGCAGAGGCCGCTCCTCCTAGGCTTGTCCCCGCCGCTCTCCCACAGGCAGCGGCCACCCCCCAGGCGGGAGCCGGTAGTGCGTCCCTGCTCCGGCTGCAGAGGACGGGAGGGACATGATGCCCGGGCGGGCCTCCTGCCAGGGGATGGGAGAGGGGAGCAGAGCGGCAGCCCGGGCTGAGCCCAGCTCATGCCAGGGCCAAGGCGAAGACCAAGGATGAGCGGGGCTGGGATCCAGCAGCAGCCCCAACCGCTGGCCCTGGGAGCGGTGGTGACTGGAGCTGAATCCGCCTCGGGCCAGATCTGCAGCAAGGTAAGAGTTGGGCCAGGCAGGAGGGTTTTATTAAAATTAAATGTTAAAATTACATTAGTAGGAAATGATTTTGTTTCACTAACTATAAAGTCTCTGTTTTCATTTTTTTTTTAATTTTAAACAGTCAAAACAAAACTGCAAAATGCAAACATATGTAAAAGCAAAAAAAATTCGGGGGGGGGGGGAGCCAAACATTTTTTTGCTTGGGGCAGCAAAAAACCTAGAGCCGGCCCTGCCCACTGTGGTGGGGTGCCTGCCCCACACTGGTCTCTAAGGGGTTAATAGAGCCCAAGGAAGGCTGTAAAAGAGGCAACCAATCAGAGAAGGGCTACAGGGAGCAGCCAAGCAGGCCCATATAAAAAGGGAGCTGCAGGGCAGAGGAGGGCAGTTCTCTGCTGGGAGGCCAGTGGGGAAAGACTTTGTCTCTGGAGGGCTGAGAGAATTGCCAGCACCCTGGACAGAGCAGTGCTCCGAGCAGGGACTGGGGAGCAAGAGACAGCTCCTGGCTGGCTACTGGAGTTTACAGGCTGAGGCCCTGAGACAAGGGCAAAGAGGATGCTGGGGCCACGAGTAAGTGGCCAGACAATTTGCTGCAGTTGCCAGTAAGGGAAGTGGCTGAACAGAGGACTGCAGGTTCCCCAGAAGGGGGGAACCCCATGTGTGGCAAGGCCGGAGGGCTGTGTCGCTGAAGAGGTTGCTGTGGTCCTTTCAGAGATGTGGGTCCTGGAGCAGCAGTGACAGCTACGAGGCACCACCCGAAGAGTGTGCACTACCATGAAGGGTTAATTCAAAAGACCTCCAGCAGGAGGTGCCAGAGTGGTGAGCAAACCCCATTACACCCACCAAGGCAGCCACAACCCCAACAGGGATAAAATGGACCAGGAACCTGGGTATAGACCAGTGAGAGGCTCCATAAGCAAGGAGGGGGGGAGGGATTGCTCAGTGGTTTGAGCATGAGCCTGCTAAACCCAGGGTTGTGAATTCAATCCTTGAGTGGGCCATTTAGGGATCTGGGGCAAAAATCTGGGGATTGCTGTGCATGCTTTGAGCAGGGGGTTGGACTAGATGATCTCCTGAGGTCCCTTCCAACCCTGATATTCTGTGATCCTATGAGGATTCTCCCTGACCACTCTATTCAGGGGGTAAGTCCCAGAACAAAGAGGGGAAACTTGGAGGGCCACAAAGCCTTCCCAAAGTCTAAAAATGGGTTCTCAGAGCCCCAGGGAAAGAAGCAGGGCTTCTAATCAGCTCCTACTCCCTCCTAAGCTGACCAGGAGGAACGGGTCCCAGCAGGAGAGGATTCTGAGGCAGACCTTTCAAGAGTGCTGCAGAACCTATGGGAGGCAAGCAGCAAAAGACTTCTGCAGCAGAGCATCTATGCTCCCAAAGCACCCTAAAAAGGTTCCAAAGAGGGAAAGAAAAGGCACACACAAAAAAAAATCCAGGAGACAGACTCCTCTGACTCTCCTCCTCCACTGAGGAAGGTGAGCTGTCTGGTTCTGAATCCAGACAGAAAGGGTGGGAATGCAGCAATTTTCCCCCCTTTGAAATTTCAAGCTGTGTGCAATAATGTTTCCATGATTCACATCAAGCCTGAGCAGGCTCCTGAGAGTAAGCCCTAGAGTAAATTCCTCCCCTGAGGCTGCAAGACCACTTCACTCCTCCTTTAAGAAAGTGATTAGGGATGAATGGAACAAGCTGGGTCAGGGCACACATTAACAAGAGTGACTTCAGGTTCTCTAAATATTCAGAAACCAAAGGGTATCTATTGCTGAGACACTGAAGGTTGGCAACACTGTAGCATCCCTCACCAGAGATATGGTTATTCCCTCAGAAGTGAGTTCTACCCTAAGGATTCCAAGGATAGAAAGATGGAGGCCACCCTCTGAGTGTCCCTGGCAGCTACCTGCTTTGCAAGAGCAGCTCCTTTCCTGGCTGGAAGGGCTCCAGGCCTAAAGGACAGAGATCACCCTGACTTTGGCTCCACGTTAACAAAAGTCTCCTTAGCAACAGCATTTGTACCTAATGCTTCAATGGATGCAATAAGGTTTTCTACCCAAGCCATGTAACCAGTTGCCAGCTATGACTCTGACCCTAGAAGATGGACACTAACTCTAAGCAGGTCCTATGCTTGGCCAAGTTTGCAGGCTTCCTCCTTTTAGGAGAAAATCTGGAGAAGCTGCTGGCTGACAATGTGGCACAAACCAAACAGTCTCCCTGTGCCCCACTAAGTGCCCACTGGAGAGCGTATAGACCAGCCTTCAGACTGAGATGCTTCTTTCATGCCTCACAGAGGTACCAGCAAAGGTACGACAGGTTCCCCAAGGAAAAACATTGGAATAGAGGTCCAGGGGATAGTCTGGAGGGACCTCAGCCCTTTCCCCTCCCCAAAATTTACTTTGAGAAAGATCTTGAAGAAATTTGCCCAGAACTGAAGCTAAGGGGCAGGATTCCTCATTTGCTGGAGGAATGGTTTTCATTGACCACAGATAAATGGGTCAGAGAGCTAGTGACCTAGGGATACTCCCTCAAAAGCTAATGAAGCAGCAATCAATTTGCAAACGTTTAGATGACAATAAGGTGATGAGTAACCAGCAGCATGGATTTGTCAAGAACAAATCATGTCAAACCACTGTGATAGCTTTTTTGACAGGGTAACAAGCCTTGTGGATGGGGGGAAGTGGTAGACATGGTATATCTTGACTTTAGTAAAGCTTTTGATACTGTCTCACGTGACCTTATAAACAAACTAGGGAAATACAACCTAGATGGCGCTACTACAAGGTGGATGCACAACTGTTTGGAAAACTGTTCTCTATGCAAAAGAATAAATGGACACAAATCTGACAGCAGAAATCATAACATTCAAAAACCAGTGGAACAACACTTCAACCTCTCTAACCACTCAGCGACAGACTTGAAGGTGGCAATTTTGCAACAAAAAACCTTCAAAAACAGACTCCAAAGAGAGACTGCTGAACTTGAATTAATATGCAAATTAGATACAATTAACTTAGGTTTAAACAGAGACTGGGAATGGTTGGGTCATTACACTAATTGAATCTATTTCCCTATGTTAAGTTCTCCTCACATCTTCTATGGGTCATCTCAATTATCACTTCAAAGGTTTTTTTCTCCTGCTGATGATAGCTCATCTCAGTTGATTGGACTCTTTCAGTTGGTGTGCATACTTCCACCTTTTCATGTTCTCTGTATGTATAAATATCTCCTGTCTATGTGTTCCATTCTATGCATCCGAAGAAGTGAGCTGTAGCCCATGAAAGCTTATGCTGAAATAAATTTGTTAGTCTCTAAGGTGCCACAACTACTCCTGTTCTTTTTGTTCCCAGAGAGTAGTTATCATAGTCATGCTGGATGGGCATAAGAAGTGGGGTCCTGCAGGGATCAGTTCTGGGTCCGGTTCCAATCAATATCTTCATCAATCATTTAGATAATGGCATAGAGAGTACACTTATAAAGTTTGAGGACAATACCAAGCTGGGAGGGGTTGCAAGAGCTTTGGAGGATAGGATTCAGAATGATCTGGACAAAGTGGAGAAATGGTCTGAAATAAATAGGATGAAATTCAATAAGGACAAATGCAAAGTACTCCATTTAGGAAGGAACAATCAGTTGCACACATGCAAAATGGGAAATGACGTCCTAGGAAGGAGTACTATGGAAAGGGATCTGGAGGTTATAGTGGACCACAAGCTAAATATGAATCAACAGTGTTACACTGTTGCCAAAAAACTATCATTCTGGGATGTATTAGCAGGAGTGTTGTAAGCAAGACACAAGAAGTGATTCAGCTCTACTCCACACTGATTAGGCCTCAACTGGAGTATTGTGTCCAGTTCTGGGCACCACATTTCAGGAAGGATGTGGACAAATTGGAGAAAGTCCAGAGAAGAGCAACAAAAATGACTAAAGGTCTAGAAAACATGACCTATGAGGGAAGATTGAAAAATTTGGGTTTGTTTAGTCTGGAAAAGAGAAGACTGAGAGGGGACATAACAGTTTTCAAGTACATAAAAGGTTGTTACAAGGAGGAAGGAGAAAAATTGTTCTGCTTAACCTCTGAGGCTAGGACAAGAAGCAATGGGCTTAAATTGCAGCAATAGCGGTTTAGGTTGGACATTAGGAAAAACTTCCTAACTATCATGGTGGTTAAGCACTGGAATAAATTGGCTAGGAGTGTGGTGGAATCTCCATCATTGGGGATTTTTAAGAGCAGGTTTGTCATAACTATCAAGGGAAGGATAACAACCCTCCTGTATACAATTCTATAAAATCCCTCCTGGCCAGAGGCACCAAAATCCTTTTACCTGTAAAGGGTTAAGAAGCTCAGGTAACCTGGCTGACACCTGACCCAAAGGACCAATAAGGGGACAAGATACTTTCAAATCTTGGGGGGTAGGAGGAGGTTTTGTTTTTGCTCTTTGTTTTGGTATTGTTCGCTCTTGGGACTAAGAGGGAGCGGACATCAAGCCATGTTCTCCAAACCTTTCTTCACAAGTCTCTCATATTTCAAACTTGTAAGTAACAGCCAGGCAAGGTTAGTTTTATCTTTTTTTTCTCAACTTGTAAATGTTCCTTTGCTGGAGGGAGGTTTATCCCTGTTTTGCTGTAACTTTGAACGTAAGACTAGAGGTTCCTCTGGGCTCTTTGAATCTGATTACCGTGTAAAGTTATTTTCCATCCTTTACAGAGATGATTTTTACCTTTTTCTTTAATTAAAATTCTCCTTTTAAGAACCTGATTGATTTTTCATTGTTTTAAGATCCAAGGGTTTTGGATCTGTGTTCACCAGGACTAATTGGTGAGGGTATACTCTCAAGCCTACCCAGAAAAAGGGGTGTAAGGACTTGGAGGGGGAGGAATTAGTCTCAAATCTGCCCAGGAAATGGGGAGTTAGGGACTTGGGAAATATTTGGGGAAAGGCAGAGTTCCAAGTTGCTCTCCCCTAAGATTCCAAACATGCTTGGTGGTGGCAGCTTACTGTTAACCTAAGCTGGTAAATAAGCTTAGGGAGTCTTTCATGCAGGTCTCCACATCTGTACCCTAAAGTTCAGAGTTGGGAGGGAACCTTGACATGGTTAGACAAACACCTGTCAGAGATGGTCTAGATAATACTGAGTCCTGCCTTCAGTGCAGGGGACTGGACTAGACCTCTTGAGGTCTCTCTCAGTTCTATGATTCTATGGTACTAAAAATCTCTTAAATGAATCAAACTACCATAGAATCTCTATGGATAGAAATGTCATGCTTGAATAATAAAAGTATAGCAGTAGGAATATACTATCGAGCACCTGACTGTGATGGTGGTTGTGAAATGCTTAGGGAGTTTAGAGAGGCTAGAAGCAGAAAACTCAATAACAATAATGGGGGATTTCAACTATCCCCATATTGACTGAGTACATGTCACCTCAGGATGGGATGCAGAAATAAAATGTCTAGACACCATTAATGTCAGCTTCTTGGAGCAGCTAGTCCTGGAACCCACAAGAGGAGAGGCAATTCTTGGTTCAATCCTAAGTAGAGTACAGAATCTGGTCCAAAAGGTGATATAGCTGAACTGCTCAATTAATAGCCACCATAATATAATTAAATTTAACATCCTCGGAAAGGGAGAAATACCAAACAAACCCACCACAGTAGCATTTAAGTTAAAAAAGGGGGACTATACAAATATACAGAGACTAGTTAAATGGAAATTAAATGGAACAATCACAAGAATGAAATGCCCGCAAGCTTCATGAAAACTTTAAAATATCATAATAGAGGTTCAAACTACATGTATACTCTGAAATAATCATTAAAAAAAAACAGTAAGAGGACCCAAAACATGTCACCAGGGCTAACCAACAGTGTAAAAGAGGCAGTTAGAGACAAAAAGATATCTTTGAAAAAATGGAAGTCAACTCCTACTGAGGAAAATAGAACGGAACATACAATCTGGCAAGTCAAGTATGAAAGGGTAACTAGGAGGCCAAAAAGGAATTTGAAGCATAATTATCAAAAGACACAAAAACTAACATCAATTTTTTTAAGTACTCCAGAAGGAGGAGGCCTGCCAGACAATCAGTGGGGGCACTGGATGATTGAGGTGTTGAAGGAGCACTCACGGAAGACCAAGTCATTGCAAAGAAACTAAATGAATTCTTTGCATCGATCTTCTGTGCAGAGGATTTGTGGGAGATTCCCACACCTGAGCCGTTCTTTTTAGGTGACAGATCTGAGGAACTGTCCCACATTGCGGTATCAGTAGAAGAGGTTTTGGAAGAAATTGATAAATTAATAAGTCAACAGGGGCAGATGGTATTCACCTAAAAGTCCTGAAGGAACTCAGATATGACGTTGCAGACATACTAACTGTGGTATGTAACCTATCACTTAAATCAGTCTCTGTACTAGGTGGCTGGCAGACAACTAATGTAACACTGATTTATTTATTTATTTGTTTATTTAAATGCTCCAGAGCTGATCCTGGCAATTACACTGCTTTACAGCCAAAATGCTTCTGAAATAAATGTAGTCAAACTTTACCAATTCTGGGTCACTGAGTACGAAAATGATGCTTAAACATGTTGATTGGCTCTAGTTTTTCTGTTTAGCCAAAGTGAGCAGAGATGCCTCGTACTTGTGTGAAGAGTGCAGATAACTTCTGCTATGTTTGTGGTGAAGTGACTTTTGCATCACAAAAGCGCAGTATAACCACTATGGTTAAGAAAGCCTATCACCTTTATTTTGGCTGCAAAATTGGAGATCAGGAACAAGAGGTGGGCCCCACACATATGCTGCAACACTTGTGCAACAAATCTTCGCCAGTGGTTGAACAGGAAAAGGAAATGTATGCCTTTTGCAGTGCCAATGATTTGGAGAGAGCCAACAGATCATACCAGCAATTGCTACTTCTGCATGGTGCCTCCAGTTGGGAAAGGTGTGAAAGAAGAAAAAGTGGACTGTGCATTATCCAAACATTCCATCAGCTATATGCCCAGTACCCCACGGAGAAGGACTTCCGGTTCCTGATGCACCAGAATCATTCTCACTTGAGTCAGACGAGGAAGAGGAAGAGGATGAAACTTCTAGTCCTGAAACATCAATGTCACAGGACCCACATTTTCTCCCATCCTCCTCCTCTGAACCACACCTCATAACACAAGGTGAACTTGTCAGGGAGTTGGAACTACCCAAGAGTAAGGCAGAGCTGTTGGGCTCCAGACTACAGCAGTGGAATCTCCTGGCAGGTGATGTTAGGGTTTCCATGTTCCGTGACCGTCAAAAGGATCTTGTTCCATTCTTCTTCATGGAAGGTGATCTTGTAGCCTGCAACAACATCGATGGTGTGATGGCAGCCCTCAACATCGTTCACGATCCAGATGAGTGGAGACTGTTCATTGATTCATCGAAGATGAGTCTTAAAGCTGTTTTACTGCATAATGGCAATGTTTTGCCATCAATTCCAGTTGGTCATGCAGTCCATATGAAGGAAACCTATGACAACATGAAACAACTTTTGAGGTGCATAAACTATGACCAACATCAGTGGCAGCTTTGTGGCGATTTGAAGGTTGTTGCTCTCTTGCTTGGTCTGCAGACTGGATACACAAAGTGCTGCTGTTTTCTCTGCGAATGGGATAGTCGTGCAAGAGATTCCCACTACATCAAGAAAGATTGGCCACTCTGACAGTCATTGGAGCCTGGGAGGAAAAGTGTTCAGCATCCACCACTTGTTGAATCAAGGAAGATTTTGTTACCACCCTTATACATCAAGCTGGGTCTGATGAAGATCTTTGTCAAGGCCATTGACAAAACACAAGCAGCTTTCAAGTACCTCCGTGGAAAATTTCCACGGTTAAGTGAAGCTAAGATAAAGGAAGGTGTCTTTTTTGGTCCTCAGATTCGTGAACTTCTTCGAGATGATACATTTGACCATGCACTGCGTGGCAAGGAAAAGACGGCATGGAAAGCCTTCCAGTTAGTGGCAATACATTTTCTCGGAAACAACAAGGCAGACAACTACAGGTTGTTGGTGGAAAACCTCTTCAAGGCATACAAAAGCCTTGGTTGCAACATGTCACTAAAGATACATTTTTTGCACTCTCATCTAGATTTTTTTCCACCGAACTGCGGAGCAGTGAGCGACGAGCACAACGAGCGATTTCACCAGGACATTACAACAATGGAGAAACGCTATCAGGGCAAATGGAGCCCATCAATGCTTGCAGACTATTGCTGGACAGTGACAAGAGATGCTCCATTTAATGAATACAAGAGACAAGCCAAGAAGCGCCGAGTAGACACTGAATAGGACAACACTATGTACATAATAGTTTTTTGCCTTTTGTTTCATAATAAATTTTATTTATATAACCCTTTTGCTGATTTTTAAAGTGTTACATAAACAGGACAGGTGAAATATTATCATGTAAAGCAACCATAAACAGATGAAAAGACCTAGGTTTACAATGTATGATTAAAACTCTACTATCTACACAATATACATAGACATAAAATGTAAAAACTTAAATATCTTAGAAACAGTAGCCAATCAGTTGTTTTAATTGTCATATTTGAATTCAGGACATCAAAATACATAATAAATAGCACATTTTATCTCTGAAGCAGACAACTTCTCAAAAATTGTAGACCAGTGAATTACAGACCAGTAAGCTTAACTTCAGTACCATGCAAATTAGTTGAAATTCTAGTAAAGAACAGATGTATCGGACACCTAGATGAACACGATTTGTTGGGGAAGAGTCAACACAGCATTTTAAAAGGAAATCATGTCTCACCGATCTATTAGAATTCTTTGTGGATAAGATTGATCCAGTGGATATAGTGTACTTGGACTTTCAGAAAGCCTTTGATGAGGTCCCTCAGCAAAGGGTCTTAAGACAATTAGGCGGTCCTGGGATAAGAAAGAAGGTCTTCTCATGGATCAGTTAAAAGATAGGAAGCAAAGGTTAGGAAAAATGGACAGTTTTCACAATGGAGAGAGGTAAATAGCAGGGTCCCCCAAAGATCTATACTGGAACCAGTGCAGTTCATCATATTCATAAATGATCTGGAAAAGAGGGTAGATAGTGAGGTGACAAAGTTTTGTACCTGTCTGTAATTATGGGAGGAAGCAGTACATTACAAGGGGAGCAGGTGTTGAACGTCTGGTATGCCAGGAAGGGATTTCTGGGTCAGAGTACCAACCCCTAGAAATAGTCTTTGGGGTACACCTTGGCACCAAAAAAAACGAGGCACAGACCCCAAGTGCAATAGGGAATAAATGGTTTCACACATTTTACAGGCATGTTGCTGGTGAGTATTTCTAGGATGAGGAGAAATCCATTTCCTGGTTTCTGCAGGGGTAGATGCAGGAGTAAAGCTCTGAAAAGCAGGGTTATTGTTGTTGAGTATATAAAATGGGAAAGTTATTTGTAGATTACAGCAGCAGTAGCACCCAGAACATTTTACAAGAATGACTGAGTGAATAACCAGAGAGCCTGGGATACAGATTTTTTTTCCTCTTGGGTGTGGTGGTGGGACATTATTTTGATTTCTGAACAATCTTAAGTAAAACTTTTGTTTACAACAAACGGCTTCTGTGACAGTTCTTACCCACACCTTGCCTGTTCCTATGAACCTTCCTCTCAGGTGATAAGTAGAATTCTCATTTTCATATCTGCTATTCATATGAACACACCTGGCAATTTAGTTTTTTTGTTGCTTCAGAGAAAACTGGATCAAACCACTATCACTTTATGCAGCATTAATGGGCTTAGTGTTTTATTTACTATAACTGAAGTGCATATCACATCGGTAATCAGTGAGCATGAAAACAAAAATTTAATGGGTCTCTTTTATGATGCAAGAGTGAAGTGAAGAGACATCTGTCTGTAATGTCATTTACTTTTAATACTTGGTAAAGTGGTTTTAGTTGGAATAAACAGAGTTCCCTATTAAGACTCACGTTCCTATTTTTTTTTAACACTTTCTTATTTCACACATAGTTTGAGACCTGAAGCAACATTTTTCATGCTTTTGTGCCAATCCTCTTGGAGGTTTTCCACTGTTATGTTTTTCATTTCCCCACCTCCACCCCCCCCCCCCACACACACCTCATAGGAAATTCCTACATTTTTTCAGTGGATTCTTTTAATCATGCATAGGGTCTTAAGAAAGTAATTAACCTTTGTTATTACAAGTTGTCTATTCAGTCTGGTCAGTTGCGTAAACCATCACACAGAGATGTCATGTGAACATGTGCTAACATGATGTTAGTTACCTATACAGAGCACATCTATACAGCAGCTGTGAGCTGTGATTCCCAGCTCGGGTAGATGTACACATGCTAGCTGAGCTTGAGCTAGCTCCTAAAAATCACAGCATGGTCAGGGCAGTTGCCTGAGTATGTACCTACGGGGTTGGATGGGATTGTACAATTAGTTAAACCAGTGCTGCCTCTTGTATGTAAGCCCTGATGACCGGCCCTCCTGGGAAAAGGTCATATTCCCTGCACTTACATAGCCAAGCTAGTTCATTTCATGATGGGGATGGAGGAAATGTAAGGAGCCCAGAATTTGCCCCTTGGCTTTAATGGGAAATTGCATAATAAAAGGCTGCAGAATTCAACCCTAACTCTTCAGAAAGCATTTCCTGCCACAAAATCAGAGCCTCTCATGTGGTCTCATTTCACAGACTTTCCTTCTTCCAGAACAAAATACAGCTTTGCCTAGAAAGTCACATATTTTCATTCTCCACTCAGCCATCCCACAAACACATAGCACCTATAAAGTACTCAACGAAAACATGAAGCCCAATTCAGATCCCAACTCCTGTATGCCACTCTAGTGGCATATAGGGAACAAAAAGGAACCACAACTGGCTATGGGAGGATTCTCCCTCTGCAGGAACAGCTTAGGACCACAGACACCAAACCACAATTTCTTAACCATAATGATGTGGTTGTTGCCTTCTATAGGACAAAATAAGATTGCTTGAGTGCCTTACCTGAGCATTTCCACACTTTTAACAGGTTTTGATTTTTTTAAATGGAACTTTAATTATGACTTTCTTGAGTTTCTCTTGCTTGTTTTGAGGATAATTACAATTCAGTTGAGGTTAGGGTTGGGAAATTAAGTTCACGTTGGATTCAGGCCTAATCTGATGGTATCCAGTTTGCAAATCAATTCCAGTTCTGCAGCTTCACTTCAAAAATGAATTCCAAAGTGAAGCTGCAGAACTGGAATTAATTTGCAAACTGGACACCATCAGATTAGGCCTGAATAAAGACTGGGAGTGACTGGGTCATTACAAAACCTAAACTTAATTTCTCCAAAACTAATTTCTCCCTACTGTTACTCACTCCTTCTTGTCAACTGTCTGTAATGGGCCATTCTCTCACCACTTCAAAAGTTATTTTTCCTCCCTTGGTATCTTACTGTTAATTGGTTTATCTCATTAGACTTACCTCACACTTGGTAAATCAACCCCCATCCTTTCATGTATTTATACCTGCTGCTGTATTTTTCACTCCATGCATCTGATGAAGTGGGTTTTAGCCCACGAAAGCTTATGCCCAAATAATTTTGTTAGTTTCTAAGGTGCCACAAGGACTCCTCCTTGTTTTTGCAAATATGAACTAGTGGATGTTCAAAAATACTGTATGTAATATATGTACAGTATTATTTACATGGATTTGCACTGTAGTGTAAACAACTGCACGTACTGTTATATTTATTTTATGTTTTACATCTTTTTTGTATTATTATGTACATTCTAAAGATGAAGAAACACTGTATAATCCCCTGACAACACTGTATAATCCCCTGACAACAGCCAGTAGTTATTAACCACATCATTCAATTTCTTGGATGTTTGCATAGCCTCAGTCTGACATGAAGAAAACACACTGCTTCTGATAACATGTGGCTACGTCCGGCAAGGATAGTCTGAGTCTACACACTATCACAGCAATGCAAAAGACAAGACAATCCAAAAAACATTTCTGAAAAGAAAACATTTGTTGGCAACTTGTGCTTCTGGGTATTTCTGTACATTTTTGGGGAGATCTAAAACTGCCTTGATTATGCCTTCCAGCAAATATAGGTACACAAAAAATGTTGTGTTATGTTTCATTTAGGGCCAGATCATGCCTGTTAGCCATAGTCCACAGCTATGGGACGTGCACAGCTCCATCAAACCAGAACAATCACCATGAGGCATTCTGCTCTCAGATGGGAGAATTCCCTCTGGAGCTCCATTGAAAGCAAGGGAAGTACACCCAGTTCTACATTTCTTAACAGAGTGCAGTCTGCTCACAACCCCCTCCCCAACACACATAAACTGGTCTTCCATGGAATTTCTTAGTGGAGAACAGCCGGGTATGGTGGACTTCTTCTGGTCACAAAGGGAGTTCCACACTTTGTTGAAATGTTATCTCAGCCTTTTGAAGCCAATGACAGTTCTGCATAAATTCAAAATTAGGCCTGTCACCTGTTTTCCCCATTTCTAGAGAAGTTATTTTGTACTGTTCACCTTGACTCGAAAAATTAACTCCTCATGGGAAAAGATAAATATAAATAATATGACTAAATTGGACAGTTCTGAAAACTTCACCATCTGAAGAGGCACAGTGTACAGGACCTTAGCCTTGATGGCAGGTCAAACACACTGCTAGTTATTATTATTATAATTAATGATTATTAGGGCTGTCAAGCGATTAAATAATTAATCACCATTAATCACATGATTAACAAAACTAGTCACAGTTAATCGCGCTGTTAAACAACAATAGAATACCATTTATTTTAAATATTTTTGGATGTTTACTACATTTTCAAATATATTAATTTCAGTTACAGCACAGAATATAAAGTGTACAGTGCTCACTTTATATTTGTTTTTGATTACAAATATTTGTAATGTAAAAAAACTAATTTTTTTTTCAATTCATCTCATACAACTACTGTAGTGCAATCTCTTTATCATGAAAGTTGAACTTACAAATGTAGAATTATGTACAAAATAACCTGCATTCGAAAATAAATCAATGTAAAACTTTAGAGCCTACTAGTCTACTCAGTCCTACTTCTTGGTCAGCCAATCACTCAGACAAACAAGGTTGGTTACAATTTGCAGGAGAGAATAATGCTGCCTGCTTCTTGTTTACAATGTCACCTGAAAGTGAGAACAGGCGTTCGCATGGCACTGTTGTAGCTGGTGTTGCAATATATTTACGTGTCAGATGCGCTAAAGATTCATATGTCCCTTCATGGTTCAACCACCATTCCAGAGGACACGCGTCCATGCTGATGATGGGTTCTGCTCAATAACAATCCAAAGCAGTGTGACCTGATGCATGTTCATTTTCATCATCTGAATCAATTGCCACCAGCAGAAGGTGCAATTTCTTTTTTGGTGGTTTGGGTTCTATAGTTTTCGCTTCAGAGTGTTGTTCTTTTAAGATTTCTAAAACCGTGCTCCACACCTCGTCCCTCTCAAATTTTGGAAGGCGCTTCAGATTCTTAAACCTTGGGTCAAGTGCTGTAGCTATTTTTAGAAATCTCATATCTGTACCTTCTCTGTGTTTTGTCAAATCTGCAGTGAAAGTGTTCTTAAAATGAACATGTGCTGGGTCATCATCCGAAAGGGCTATAATATGAAATATATGCAGAATGCTGATAAAACAGAACAGGAGACATACAATTCTCCCCCCAAGGAGTAAAGTCACAAATTTATTTGACACATTATTATTTTAATGAGCATCATCAGCATGGAAGGATGTCCTCTGGAATGGTGGCTGAAGCATGAAGGGGCATACGAATGTTTAGCATATCTGGCATGTAAATATCTTGCAGTTCCAGCTACAGAAGTGCCATGTGAATGCCTGTTCTCACTTTCAGGTGACATTGTAAATAAGAAGCAGACAGCAGTATCTCCCATCAATGTAAACTAACTTGTTTGTCTTAGCGATTGGCAGAATAAGATTTAGGACTGAGTGGACTTGTAGGCTCTAAAGTTTTACACTGTTTTCTTTTGGAGTGCAGTTATGTAACCAAAAAAAAAATAATCTGCATTTCTAAGTTACGCTTTCATGATAAAGAGATTGCACTTCAGTACTTGTATGAGGTGAATTGAAAAATACTATTTCTCGTTTATCATGTTTACAGTGCATATATTTGTAATAAAAATATAAAGTGAGCACTGTGCACTTTGTAGTCTGTGTTGTAATTGAAACCAATATTGAAAATGTAGAAAAACATTCACAAATATTTAATAAATGTCAATTGATATTCTATTGTTATAAGTGTGATTAATCATGATTAATTTTTTGACTTAATCGCATGAGTTAACGGCGATTAATTGACAGCCCTAACTATTATTATTATATTATTTAGATTATGGTTGCATCCAAAATATGCTAGTCTCTTTCCAAAAACAGAGTTTTGGCTCAAAGAATAACCAATCTAAAAAGACAGACACATGAGAAACATAATAAAATGAAGATATACAAGTGGAAATGTTTCCAAATATTTTCTCAAAATTCACTTCTGCTGTAAAACTTTAAAAAAAAAAGTATCCAACCATTGATGACTTAGTTGAACGACAGTCAGGTACAAGTGATTTTCACATGTTCAACAGGGGAACAGAGCTACTTGAGATGATTTGGAAGTTGTGTAGGGCACTAATGGTATAACCATGTATCCTCTCTGCCCGCTTCCCTCTTCTTGTCTGTCACACCCACTTTCCATGTCTTGGCTGTTTGGGACAGGAACGGTCTTTGTATGTGCTTGTACAGTACCTAGCACACTGCAGTTTCAATCCTGACTGGAGCCTTTAGACACTTGCACAACACAAACTATTATTATTATTATTATTATTATTATTTTTATTATGAATGATAAAGCATCTAGGTTAACCAAGTCCTGCAGCTAAAAGCAATTGACAAAATTCTACCCGGCATTTCCACATGCAGTGAATACTGATCTTTGGGAAAAGCTTTATGGGGGAAGGATTGAAAAAAAGAGAGCAAATTGCTGATGGGAATTCTTGGTCACCCAATGACTAGGAAGAGAGATGTCAGAAGGCTGCATATTAGTAAGAAGCCTTGTTCTCTTTGGATCACACGGCTGGGAGTTTCTCCATTCAGTGACAGCAGAGGTGAGCAATGTGTTAGTTCAGTTCCAGCTTTCAGAAGCATGAGAGCGTGTCAGCCTTTTTCATAAAGCTCCCCTTGACCTTCATGTGGTCTCTACAGGAAATTGTACACATGCCATTAACAAGTGAGTCGTAGGGGAACAACAGGGAGATTAACATAGGTTGAAGACCTGGTTATTTTGTTAGCTCTTGCAGGATCAGTACTAGTCTATGTGTCAGAAGCTGCAGACCCACTGGTGACAGGCTGCACCTGGGGTGGGAGGGACCCCTCACAGGGAGGCAGTGAGAAAGAGTGTTCTGCTCCTGCTCCTCATTTCCCCCCTCTGTACTGCACACAAAGGGACAGTGTGAGCAAGCTGAGCTGAACCTCTCGCTGTATCTTGAAGACTCAAAACCCTTCTGGCTACATTTTGCCACTTCCCAGCACTGGGGCACCAGCCCAGCCACACGCACACAGCTGGTGGGATATAAATGAAAAGGAAGATTTAAGAGGAAAAAAAGAGGATCAAGGAGAAAGGCATTAAAATACTACCTAGGAAGAGGCTGTGGCTTCTGCTTCCCAGGTGCCTTACCTGATGCTACTATGGTAGCCATTGGCTGAGGAGTTTTTCTACCCCCTCCTGTGACTGTTCCTGCCTAATCAGAGCCTTTTACCAGACCCTTTCTGACAAGACTGATCCACTACCAGGGCTTCCTTTGCACTTCCTCCCCTCTTCCCCCCGCTGCCCACCTCCTGCCTCCACTGGGGTTTTCTGTGACAGACGCCGCCCCCCACAACCTTCCTGTCACCTGCTGACCTCAAGAACTTCATGATTTGAGCCAACCTCTGCCCAAGTGGCTCCTGCTGCTCAGGTGAGAAGATTCCTTCTGGGTCCCCTGTCATTTTTGCTCTCTCCGCCTGATGGCACCTGTTGCCTTATTGTGGCAGTTCCCTTCTCTCAATTCTGGCACTGCCGCCCTGCCGCTCAGAGCTGCCTGCTGCTTTGTGCTCCCGCTGCTTCCTCCCTTCTCTCCACAATGTTTCTCTGCACCTTCAACCCCACAGCTTGCTCAAAGCTGCGCTTTTGTACGTTTCCCTCGGCTGCCCTTCTCTCAGCCTCCCCACCAGTCCACTTCCACACCCAAAATAGTAGCTTTTTATTTCAGCCAACATACAGTTTTAATTATAATCCCAGAGGCAGGAGGAAAAAAATATTACATAGGGAGGAGGGGATAAACCTGAGGTGATTCTCAGGAGGCCATGGATATGCTTGAATCAGCCCTGCACTAACGTATATAAATCAGGAAGCAAAGCTGGTGTTCTAGCAAGAACCAGAGTTAGTGATGCTGGATGGCATCCCCTCCCAGAAGTTGTCTAAATCCAATTTTCATCATTTCAAAAAAGGAAGCAGGAGATTAGCAGCTAATATTAAATAAAACTCCACTCTTACCCACCTCCTAAAGAAAACCCACAAACCTCTCGCTGCCTTTTAATTCTTCAGCGGACAGTTGAAAATATTTTAAAGTTGCCATTAATCAAGGAGATGTTTTTAGTCTAAATAAATGAGAGTGGTGCTTTCCTGAGAACTCCCCAGGTATCCCCAATCCGGGAAATGTCCTAGAATCCTGAGGAAAGAAGAACTACAGTGGAGGATAGTCTGCAATTTTGTAACTTCACATTTTGTTATTGTGAGGAAACCAATTATCAACTAAGAATTCAGTCTAAAAGTATTAATTCATTTAGGACACTTTAATGCCAGCTCCTCCAGCCTGAGACATTCTGACTTTTGAAATATATTTAACTATTCACTTGTTTAAAGCTACCAGCTTTGCAATAGCTTACTAGAAGTTTAGTTCTAATTAGTAACTGGCAAATGGATTAAAAAACATCTTAAACTTGAATCAAATCATTAACTTTGTTACCAACCCTCCCCCCCACACAAAACAAAACAACAACATCACTAATATTTTGACATTATTTTTACTCAATAATAAAATTGCAAGGGGAGTTACAAGACAGAATTAATCACCACTTGTTCTATCGTGGCTTATTTAAATTGTGATTTCCTCATGTCAGTGACTTCTGTACACAGATTTTCTTCTCCAGTCTTCAGAGAGAGAGAGAGACTCTCTAGGGACACAGAGACTACTGCATCTCCAGAGTAAGTCCATCATCCGGTGAGAAAGAGTCCACCTCCCTCAAGCCCCCCATGGAAATACCCAGCACACAAACCAGTATTTGGGTTGTGTAGGGAATGGGAGGATTCAAGATGAAATGATTTGGCAGGCATGATGAGGAGTTTTTTAATGAGTCAATGCGATGGGAAGGAGTTATTAGTCATATCTATTACACCTGTGCCATAATTAATTAATAGAGAGACAAGATGGGTGACGTAATATCTTTTATTGGACCAGCTTCTGTTGGTGAAAGACAGAAGCCTATGAGCTACACAGGTTATTCTTCAGTACTGCAAATAATAATTAGCTAATTGCTTCTCAGCCAGAAGAAAAGAACTAAGAGGCAGTAAGTGATGCTTATGGACACCTGGTCCTCATAAAAGGGGGAGAAAGTTCACTGTGAAGGGAAGAACCACAGAGAAAAGAGGGACTCCTGTAAAGGAGTTGGGTGGGTAGGAAAAACACAAATCTCAGGAAGTCTCCTCTGGTATTGGAGGAAGGCAATTGAAGACAGAGTCCAAAAAAGGGTAGATTTGTTGAGAAACTTTGGGTGCTGGTCTGAGTTTGTGTTGCCCTGAAAGGTGTTGGACTTAGATGCTTCTCAGTTGGAGGGCTGGATTGTGTACAGACAGAAGACCTGCAGGTGATTCTAGAGGCTTAGATTCCTGGAACATCCCACCCTGACACAAGGGAGTGCCCTAATGGTGTGCCGTAAATTTGGTTCTGACAGTCTTGGATCCAGATTGTTACAGGTGTGGAATGGACAATAATCTAATGAGATGCAGGGAATTCAGGGACCCCCAAAAATCTCTGGGATCTTATGAACAGCATCCGCGGATGGAAATATTGGAAGCACTGGTGGGATCAAAATCTGCCTTGTGTTCTACCTATCAGCCTTACTGGGAGCATGTTTGGCATAAATAAAAAGAAAAAGGTTGGAACAAAAGTATTAAGGCATTTTCATTCCAGGAATAAAAAGTGGATGACTCATTAGAAAAGAATGAGAGAACAAGGAGGACAAGACTAGTAGCAAGAAGTTAATGGTAGTAGCATTTTCTATTTCTGAAAGCCCCCTGCCCTGTAACCAGGGCCAGAGGACAGTGTGTGTTTTGAAATGAGCTGGTCAGAGCAATTCAGCCAGAAATTAAAGTAGCGATCAATCTTTTATTAGAAATACCAGCTCCCTCTATTGAAGGATTTGCTGTTTCTCCACACAATCAGATGAGTCTCCCTCTGATTACTGAGACAGCTGTGACAGAGGGTATTGCTGATAGCTTTGTTTGGTGGCCTTGCCAAATGCTCTGTGCTAAATGTGTCTCTCAGTTACCGTCATGCAGCCCTATTGGCCTCAGTGGGTGCAAGTAGAAATCTGCCCAGTGAAGGATACCGTGGCTCATTTATAATTGAGGTATTGGAGTGTGTCCATACTATGATAAGTGACTCTAACATTGACATTGTGGGGGCCATTGTTTTTCAGTAATATCAGATCACCAGTTTACAATTAAGGTGTTTTTTCTAGCTACCAGCTTCATAAATTAAAACTGAGATCAAAAGTCAAGTTGCATTATTTTTGGCACCATCTGAAATATGGGATTCGGTTAACAATTCCGGAGGTTGTGCATAAGCCCGAAGACCGTCCTGCTCACATTCCTAATGTTGTATTGGGTAGCTCTGTTACAGTAAGAGTAGCTAGATCTACAGAGGCCAGATCTGTAGAGTAAAAATGGGGTCCTTTATATAGTCACTTTTCTGAGCCCAACCATGCTGTAGTGTTTGCAAGAAATGTGTAAGCGAGATGGCATTACATACACAACAGTTACCTCTAATAGCTCAAGAAGGTACCCTGCACTTGTTTTTTCTGCTTAAAATGTCTAGAGTAATTTTTAGGTGTATTATCAATAACATGAATGTGTTTAGCAGTCTGTCTTTAACCTGCAGTCTGTCAAATAATAGTATTTAACAACGTAAAGTGGAATATAACCATGGGAACTAAACCCTGAAGATCAGCGAGATCCAGACATAAGTGCTGGGCTGGTTTGTTTACCTGCCACGGGTTCAGCCCATCGCAGCTCCCACTGGCCACTGTTTTCCACTCCAGGCCAATGGGGGCTGTGGGAAGTGGCGCGGGCTGAGGGATGTTCTGGCCATGCTGGCAAGTAAAGAAAGCGGCCCAGCCCTAGTGGGCCATGTGCTGAAGGTTGCTGATCCCTGGGATAGGGGAAGCGGGGGTCCAGCATGCGGATCCCCTTGGCAGCAGCTGGGAATCCCCAGTTAAGCAGGCCCATCAAACCCTCACCCTGACCAGCCCCACCTCCCCTGCATCTGTACCACCCCGGTGACCCCCCCGACACCCTTCCCACGGAGCCCCAACCACCTACGCCTAAACTCAAATGAACCCCACCTCCCCTGCACCCAGACTCCCCCATCCCACTGAGCTCCAATCACTTTCACTTGGTCCCCCCCTGCAGATTCCCATTGCCCCTGCACCTTGCACCTCCCTGTGCATCCAAATCCCTCACTGAGCTGCCTGCACCCAGACTGCCCCTCACAGAACCCTCTCACACCCCCCACAGAAAAATGCCTGATTTAAAAAAAAATAGTTTCTTTGCACAGATAGACAGGTACATAGATATATTTAGGCCAATTCAAATTGTTGTATCTTTAAAAATGAAGAAACTTTTGAATATTTATTAATATTAGAAAATCTTTTCATTTTGACAAGCAAATTATCCAGATAAACATTGTGTTGTCTTTATTAATACCAAAAAAGCTGCCACTGGGCTCATCAGAAGATGATAGGAAAGAGAACTATTCTCCTAGCAAATCCAGTAGGTTTTATTCATTTGTTAGAGTGGTAAATGAAAACTCTGATACAATAAGCAGCTAACATATGTTCAGTGCCATTTGTTTACTCTAAATACATGTCATAGTTTGGATGGCTTTGAATCACATACAATATGGGTAAGAGTGTCAGATTTCAATGATTAACATGACTAGAGAAGTTTAAGAATTTTAGACAAGAGATACCAACACAGGATAGCTATTGATCACATGTACAGAGCACATCATGTATGACATGTAAATTCTGATCATGCTACAGCCAGTTTAATGTGCTTAAACCCAGTTAAATTTCAGAGTAAAAAAAAAGAAGACTCTCAAATCCATCCAATCAGGTCCTTATTGAAGGCAGTGCTGGAATCCAGATGCATAAAGACATAACAAAATGGCTTGAGATGATGGAATTGTTAGCATTAACACTGCAATAAATAAAGATTGGTTTTAAGGCCACATGATTTCTGCTCAGGCCTGATCCTGCATTAGGATATGAACCCATATCCTCTTTGAAGGGTGTAACCTATGGCAGGATAGATCCCTAAAACAAGCTCAGGTGCCCATTCCAATTATTACTCTACCTCCGTCTCATCTTCCCATTCCTATACAATGTACACTTTGCTGTCTTGCCCTGAGATAAAATACCCAGTTTGATACCCAATTTGCAAATATTATCCTGTCTCTGACCCCAACATTTATCAAAACCAGTGAAAACTTTGAAAACTACAAGCAGCATAATTGTCTCGTGCCACTTTCCTTCCTGTTATTCCCAGACCTCTTGAGTTATTAACTTTTGACATTTTTTAAATTTCTAGACTATCAGTGTGTTGCCGGCACAAAAGGCCTGAGGCGACAGCAACAGTGGTTCGTTGCCCGGAGTGCCTCGCTCCAATTAGACACACCAGGGTGGAGAAGCAAAAAAAAGTTTATTTGAGATCTCAAAGCGCAGGATGCTTGGAGACACACGTCTCAGATCAAGCACACACCATACAAGCAGCTTTCTATCTTTATACATGATTTTAGCTAAGCATGTCTATTACCCCCAATGCCCAGCTCCCCCTTCCCCCCCCTCTTCTTCCCTCCCTTCTAGTTCCCATACAGCAAGCACATTATAACGTAGCAATTACTCTAAACAGGTTAGATCATACTTGGCAAAAGACATATTATCTCGTTAGTAACTTTTCTTGACCGGTCATTCTGTTTCACTCCCTTTAGCCAGGTGCAAGCAGGCTGTATAATTGCCTCCTGGTACTGATAACTAGTTGCCACACATTCCATTCTTTCCATCTAGCCTGTGGAGTTAATTAAAGTCTAAACATAGAAGCGGTTAGGACAAGCAGAGGCCTAATACAGGGAGCCTTCATTGGCACTGTCATTTTCCACCCCTCTGTTAACACTGGGCCATGCCTGGTGCCACCAACAATTCCCTCCTTTGAGAATACTCAACAAACCTTTGGCTGAGTGTTCTCATATACTGTGGACAAAACGTAATTGAGTTCTATGGAGCTGGGGCTGTCAATGAGAGGGTACATAGGGACCTTCGGGGCACGGGGGGTACAAAGTTTACGGAGGAGCAGTTAGAGAGATTAAACTCTTGGGCAAAGCAAATCTTCAGGTTCTCATACGTATTTGACTCTAATTTGTTAGGGATTTCCCTCCATCCCGCATGTGCCTGGGGAGAAACGGGAGTTAACGAGAGGAGTGTTCCCATAGCAAAGAGTAACATTGTGGCAAACCCTAGGCCTGGATCCATACTGGGCCAGTGATCCTAAGGCCTAACAATTACAATTCCCCAAATACCCACAAAATTACTACTACTAATAACAAGCAGATTAAAAACAAAAGGGTCCAAGCCCACAGGTTAGGCTGGCCCTGTAAAAATAAACACAGCCAACGCTCAGAGTGTTCACGGGGAGTGCGCTGTAACTGTCCAAAGGGGTCACAGGGCATTCCCAGCAGGCCTTACTGTCGCCTGAATAACAGCTTAAGTCCCAGATTGTCGTTGGCAGTCTTCTCCGCAGGTTGGGCGGTCCACCGTTTAGGAGCTGGCACTGCTTTCAGACGGGAGTAGTGGATCCAGTTCTTGTATCCCTCGACCTTTGCTGCTGTGTGGGTGATCAGCAGGACGGTGTGAGGTCCCTTCCACTTCTCTTGGAGAGGCTCGTCCTTCCAGGTACAAACGAGAACGGAGTCACCAGGCTGCAGGGAGTGGACAGGGGCATCCAGCGGGAGAGGCTGCAAATCTTTGGTATACCTGTGGAGAGAACAGAGAACAGCAGACAGAGAGCACATGTACTGAGATAAGAAACCGCAGCCTACCTCCCACTCCCCTAACAGAACCGGTGTACCATTCATAGGCCATGCCCTCCCAAACATAATCTCGAAGGGACTAAGCCCTAACCTGCCCTTTGGGAGAGCACGAACTCGGAGCAAAACAAGGGGTAAGGCATCAGGCCACCGAAGAGAAGCCTCTTGGCAGACCTTTGAGAGATGCCGCTTGAGTGTCTGATTAGTACGTTCCACTACTCCACTGGCCTGTGGTCGCCATGGAGTGTGGAGCTTCCAGGTGATCTGTAGAACATCCGAAATCCCCTGAATGACTTGCGATGTGAAGTGTGTTCCATTGTCAGATTCCATCCACTGGGGGAGTCCAAAGCGAGGAATGATCTCCTTGACAAACTTGAGAGCTACCGTTCTGGCAGTGTTGTTATGGCATGGGAAGGCTTCAGGCCATCCGCTGAATCGATCCACCATGACGAGGAGGTACCTGAACCCTTGAGTTTGGGGGAATTCAGTGAAGTCTACTTGCCACACCAATCCTGGCCCTGGGGTAGGTTCCAGAGTGGCTGGTGGCACTGACACTCCTGGTCGAGGGTTGTTCTTTTGACAGACTAAACACTCAGCCTGTACCTGGGAAGCCAGGGGTCTTAATCCAGAGGTTAGAAAATACTTATTCATAAGCTGGGTGAGAGCCTCGCTTCCAGCGTGAGTGGTCTGATGTAGTTTCTGTAGTACTGGCCGTATTAGGCTTTTAGGTAGGAGGATTTTTCCTTCTGTGGAGTGGAGCCATCCCTCCTTTTCCTGGAGCCCAAGGGAGTCGGCCAGATTCCTTTCTTCACGAGAGTACTCAGGGGCTGGGAGCTCACCCACTGATGGGATGAGGGCATGCACATGGGCCTCCTCAGCTTCCAATGGTTCCAGGGTGGCAGCCCGCTTGGCTTCCCTGTCGGCCCTGGCGTTGCCCTTGGCTACGTCCTGGTCTTCTCGTTGATGAGCCTTGCAGTGCACCACTGCTACCTCTGAGGGGAGCTGCACCGCTTCCAGAAGCCGGAGAATCTGTGTCCCATGCTTGACCGGGGACCCCTGAGCTGTAAGCATTCCTCTTTGCTTCCAGAGACCTGCATGAGCATGTAGCACTCCAAAGGCATATCTGGAATCAGTAAAAATGTTAACTCTTTTTCCTTTTGACAGTTCGAGTGCACGGGTTAAAGCTACCAATTCAGCCAGCTGGGCTGACGTTCCGGCAGGCAAACTTTCCGCTTCCACAGTCTCATGGAGAGTTACAACAGCATAGCCAGCCCTCCTTTGCCCGTCTGTAACAAAGCTGCTGCCGTCAGTGTACCACTCATACTCTGCATTGGGGAGTGGCTGATCTTTTAAGTCTGGACGGCTGGCGTACTGGGCATCTATGATTTCTAAACAGTCATGTTCCTGCTCCTTTGTTTCTGGCAACATAGTGGCTGGGTTGAGGGAGGGGCAGGTCTGCAGGGTAACTTCAGGATTTTCTAGGAGTTTAGCCTGGTACCGAGCTACCCGAGCCTGCGTGAGCCAGAGACCACCCTTAGTGTCCAGCAGGGCTTGAACCATATGAGGGGTATACACCTGCACAGTCCCCCCCAAAGTCAGTTTCTCTGCTTCACTAAGCACCAGGGCAGTTGCCGCGACAGCTCGCAAGCAAGCTGGCCACCCCTTGGCAACTTGATCCAGTTGTTTAGAGAAATATGCCACAGGACGTTTCCAAGTGCCTAATAATTGAGTAAGCACCCCTAGAGCCACTCCCTTCCTTTCATGCACATACAGTTGAAACGGCTTAAAGATGTCTGGAAGACCGAGTGCCGGGGCTTTCATTAGCTTTTGCTTTAACACTTTAAATGCCTTGTCAGCTTCTGAGGACCAGTGAAAGGGGTCGTGATCCATTCCCTTAACACATTCATACAAGGGCTTAGCCCACAGTCCAAACTCTGGGATCCATATTCTGCAAAAGCCTGCCATGCCCAGAAAAGCCCTGAGCTGTTTACGATTGCTTGGGACAGGAATTTGACAGATTGCTTCCTTCCTCTCATTTGAAAGCTGTCTCTCCCCCTGTCTTATGTGAAATCCTAAGTACTGTACTTCTGAGAGGGCAATTTGAGCCTTGCTCCGAGCTACCCGGTATCCTCTGAGACCAACAAAGTTCAGGAGGCTCACAGTGGCGTGGAGGCAAGGGGTTAATCCCACCACCCCTATTAACAGGTCGTCAACATACTGCAGGAGGAGAATCCCGTCCGGAGTATTCCACTCCTCCAGGTCTTTGGCCAGAGCCTGGCCGAAAAGCGTAGGGGAGTTCTTAAATCCCTGTGCTAACACAGTCCAGCAAAGCTGCTTTTTAACTCTTCGGTCGTCTTCCCACTCGAAGGAGAAAATCTCCTGAGATTGTGTGTCAACCGGAATTGTGAAGAAAGCATCTTTCAGGTCTAGGACCGAAAAGTGGGTGTACTGCCCTCCTATAGATGCCAACAGTGTATATGGGTTTGGAACAAGGGGGTGCAGAGTCTTAACCCGTTCATTAACTGCCCTCAGGTCCTGGACCAGCCGATAGGTGCCATTGGGCTTTCGAACAGGCAGGATGGGGGTGTTCCAGGCTGACTGGCATTCTCGCAGTACCCCGTACTTCAGAAACTGATTTATAGTTTCCTGCAGCCCTTCTCTGGCTTCCCTCTTTATCGGATACTGCTTGATCCGCACCGGACCTTTTCCTGGCAGGAGCTGAACCTTAATGGGGGTGTGATGTGCTGCCTTTCCTGGGACCCCTGATGCCCATACTAGAGGAAAAACCTGGTCCTCCCACTGGCTCCACTCTGGGGCTTGCATGGCTGAGGGCTCAACTGCAAGAGTCATTATCCAGGCATTCTCTGGGGGCAGGGTGAGAGTGATTTCATCTTGGGTGAAGTGCAGGGTGGCACCTAAGCGACAAAGCAGATCCCGTCCCAGTAGAGGCGTTGGGCAGTCGGGGAGGTAAACCAGCTTGTGGGAGAGAGTTCTGTCTCCCAAAGCACATTCTGCTGGGGCATACACTGGACATTTGATTCCTTTTCCTGTAGCGCCGACCACAGTGAGGGAATCTGCCACGGGCAGCTGGAGGGGTTGATTTACGGCGGTTCGAGCTGCTCCAGAGTCTACTAAAAAGTCTATTTCAGAATTTCCCACCCGCATTTTTACTCGAGGTTCCGGGGGCAGGATAGTCCGTCTCCCCTGACACCCCTAGTCTTGATTCTCTGCTGCCATCATAGGGGTATCTTCCCTCTCGGGGCACTCATTTTTCCAGTGTCCCTCCTTCCGGCATATGGCACACTGATTGCGACCCAAACGCCTTTCCTGTGAGCCAGGGCACCCACGTCCACGGCCTCTCATTCCCCGGCCCCTTCCACCTCCTTACTGAAACTTCCTCTTGTCACTGGCCTGTACTGCTGCAACCATCATCTTCACTTGCCTTTTTTCCTTTTCTCCCTTTCTAAGGCTATAAGCCTTGTTTGCAGTTTCCAAAATCTGTGCCACAGACATGACCATCAAATCCTCCTTTTTCTGCAATTTCCTTTTAATGTCAGGGGCAGCATGGCTGGTAAAGATACCTTTTATAATTGCCTCAGTTGCTGCATTATCAGGGTCTGCGTTAGTGTTTTGCCGAATGGTATCCCGGATGCGCTGCAGAAAAGCGACCGGACTTTCCTTAGGCTCCTGTATGAGCTCATAAGGTTTGGCCCAATTGTTATGGCGAACAGCTGAGCATCGGAGTCCTAGCAAGAGCAGCTCCTTGTACACAGTGAGGCGGGTCTGACCATTAGGATCATTAGGATTCCACCCAGGATCTGCTAGGGGGACCATATTGGCAGGAGTGGCAATATTAGCTGGATCCCGATCATGCCTTAGTTGTGCTTCTTCTCTTGCCTTAGCTATAACCTGATTCCTCTCCACTTCAGACAACAGGGTCCTCATAAGGATATTACAGTCATCCCAGTCAGGCTTGTGACTGGCAAAACATCCCTCAAAAACCGAAATAAACTTGCTGGGATTCGTGGAGAATTCCCCTGCCTGTGCCTTAAAGGCTGCTAGGTCCACTGGGTTAAAAGGCACATGTGAGTAAACTAGCATAGTAGTGGCCCAGCGCCCCTCCGCTCCCGGGCGAGCCACCACAGTCTCAGTAATCAACGGATAAAGTCCCACTGAAGGAGCAATCTCTGAAACCTGAGGCACCTGGTCTTTATACGGTGGGGGTGTAGGAGCCGAAGGGGACACCGACTCTGCCATTACAACCGGGGAGGGGTTCGGGGAACTAACAACAGTGACTGCCGAGCCTGTCGGAGTCAGATTACACTCTTGCAACAGATCTGACCTATCTCTCAACAACATAAACAACTGTGCATACATAAATTCATTCCACTTATTCATTCGCTGACAAAACAAAGCTAATTGAAGGATCGTGTTGTAATTAAGTGATCCCTCCGGTGGCCACCTTTCCTGGCCCTCTAGCTGGTACTGAGGCCAGTTTACTGTACAGAATCTTTTCAGTTTACTTTTAGTCAATGGATCTTTTTCAAACACTTTCCAATTCATCAGAATGCATTCTAAGGGTGTACACCGTACCCTGCCTGTACTCTGTCCCTGCCCCATACCTATGGGAAGACACTGGGCGTCCCCATGTCTTAACAGGCAAACAAAAGGTTAACAGCACTGGACTGTTCCTACCTTATCCACGAGACCGGTTCCCCACCGTCGCCCGTAGCTGCTTCTCCACTATCTGAGCGCGTTGCACCGTAGTGCCCTCCGGGGTCGACCACACCGCGTCTCCGCCGAGGCCCCCGATGAAGTCACCGGTGCGCGCTGGGCCTCGGTCGTCGCCGCAATCCATCGACCTCCAGGAGGGGTCCGGGCAAGGCTAAATTTAGCCTCAAGCCCACCCAGGGACGCCAAAACTGTTGCCGGCACAAAAGGCCTGAGGCGACAGCAACAGTGGTTCGTTGCCCGGAGTGCCTCACTCCAATTAGACACACCAGGGTGGAGAAGCAAAAAAAAGTTTATTTGAGATCTCAAAGCGCAGGATGCTTGGAGACACACGTCTCAGATCAAGCACACACCATACAAGCAGCTTTCTATCTTTATACATGATTTTAGCTAAGCATGTCTATTACCCCCAATGCCCAGCTCCCCCTTCCCCCCCCCTCTTCTTCCCTCCCTTCTAGTTCCCATACAGCAAGCACATTATAACGTAGCAATTACTCTAAACAGGTTAGATCATACTTGGCAAAAGACATATTATCTCGTTAGTAACTTTTCTTGACCGGTCATTCTGTTTCACTCCCTTTAGCCAGGTGCAAGCAGGCTGTATAATTGCCTCCTGGTACTGATAACTAGTTGCCACACATTCCATTCTTTCCATCTAGCCTGTGGAGTTAATTAAAGTCTAAACATAGAAGCGGTTAGGACAAGCAGAGGCCTAATACAGGGAGCCTTCATTGGCACTGTCATTTTCCACCCCTCTGTTAACACTGGGCCATGCCTGGTGCCACCAACAAGTGTATGAACGGATACTCTGACTCCTAACAGCTGAATGTTGTCACTTTTTGCTTAGTAGCTCTGAGACAATTTATATATAACTTTAATTCCCCAGAGGATATTCTACCTTATTTTCTCTCTTCCACTTTGTCGCAATCCGTTGCACAGTTATGGCACAGTTATGACTTGTCGGTCCATGGCCATCTTGTCCTGTTAAAAGGACAAGGCAGCCTCCATCTTGGACCAAGTTCTTGTTTGTATAGGAGAGGGCAGAGACTCAATCCTGCCCAGCAACACTGGCTGTGTATGCTCTCCTGTGTTTTTGTTTTTTTTCTCTCTCCTGCTGGGCCATCTAAAGGTCAGGCTAGTTCTGTGTGTGAAGGCCTGATTCTGCCCGGCAACCTGTTTTTGTTTGGGTCGGTCGTCTGGAGGTCAGGTTAATTCTGCCCAGAGACTCACTTTCCCGCTCTTTTTGGACCCAGTCATCTAAGGGTCAAGTTTGTTTACTTGTCAACTCCAGTGTGCCGTGTGCAAATCCTTCCGACGTGGGATGGCAACAGCTCAAATCCTGAAGGGAGGAGGGACCAGGGAGCCAATCAGATGTTGACACGAGGGAGTGAGACCTTTCTATAAAACTAGGTTTCCCCCCAAAATTTGTGTGGAGCATCCGCGTGTTAGCTGAAGGACCTGATCACTCTTTCGGCCAGGGTCTCCTCCCGGTAAAGCGCGCTCGTGTCATATCGTTTGGATTCGTTGTCGTTTGGACCCGATCCCTGTCAGCTCGTCATGCTTCTGGTGTCTGTTCTGCTGGTCAGCTGCGCCTGGAGTGCGGTATTTGCTTTTTGATATCTGACAGTTAGCTTATTTAGCCTCTTATTTTTCCCCTCCCTAACTTGCTCAGAATTGCACAATTGTTTAGCTAGCTTGTATAATTGTTCTAGTTGTCATTAAATTGTTAATTGCAAACTGTTTATGTGAATGAATCACTGCTCTGTCTGTGTCCAGTGTGTGTGTGTTTAAACTTGGGAGCTGCCTCTACTTAGAGGGTAGCTGACCAAGGGGGTCCAGTCCCCGAGGTCTGAGTGAGTGGAATCTGCCCAGCTGCAGCCGCACCACACTCTGGATTTATCCTCTGTGTGAACGCAAGGGTGGCTGAGGCAGTGGCCCGTGGGTCTCTTTTCTGTGTTGCACCGGGCATCGCCCTGACGAACCCGATTCCTACCTTGAGAGATTGGTGTGCCTGTCTATTTGGTGGTGTGACGAGCAGTATACAGTACATTGTTATTGGTTTGAATTTGCTTGCATTGTTTATCTGAGTCCCAGTTGGAAATTGCCTCCTCCCCCGGCCCAAGGTGTAAAGAAATCCCTAAATAAACGCAGCCACTTGGCTTTTCAGTGTTACCCGGGTCCTGCCTGTCTTATCCTCACTCAATACCAAGCTTGAACGAACCCCCAGCTAATTCAGACACACTTGACCGCACTGAGGGATTTAAGGATGTAGGAGACCGTGAGTAGGGCTGGCTGGAAAATAAGAATTCCATTTTGAAGTTTCAACCTTTATTTTTGTTCTGCATCAGGACAAAACTGAGACCTTTCCATTTTTTTTTTGCAAAGTAGAGCATGAGAGCCACAACAGCCAATAGCCAGGTGGTTGGGGTACAACTCTGTGATGTAGGAACTGTAGGTTCAAGTCCCTGCCCTTATTTGGAGCAAGGATTTGAACATAGGTTTGCCGCACCCCAGCTGAGTGCCTAATCACTGGCTATTCTGGGTGCTCTATCTTCCTCTCATTTTCTCCAGAAATCCCATTCTGGACCTGAGAAACCTTCTGGACAAAAACTTGGTTGAAGCTAATATGTTTCTGTGAATGGTTCTGCTTCAATTAATCTGTTTTCTGTTGAAAAATTTCTGAGCAGCTCCAGTAGTAAGTTTGAAGCTGGAGTAAAAAAAAAAATTACAAAAAATATTTAGCCTGAAAAAGATATATTTAAGGGAATTAGGTATATTTCTTAGTCTCAATTTTCTTGTATTGTTAGTGATGGTAGTAGATTTGCAGTAGTACCTGAAGCCCACAAGCAGTTTCACAACACCATACTACTAGGTGTTGCATGTGCGCACACCACCCACCCACAAAAAAAAAAATAGTCCCTGTCCTAAAGACTTCACAATCTCAGATTATTTGTAACAGGTAGTGATCCTCCTAAACACATGCCTTTATGATTTTAATATTGTCTTTTGATATCTTAAAATGTATAAATAAAGTTGAAAAGATTCACTAGCCCTCCCCTTCTGGGCCTAGCATTTTTCTCCTGGCCTCACTTGGCCTAGAGCAAGGTCTCCAGGTGTGGTGTTGGGAATTCCAATTAATGAACATCCCTGCACTCATCCTGTTTAGGTAGCTCTAGTAGACTGCCGGGACAGAGTTATAAGATCACAGATCTTTATGTTTCTAAGATATATTCCATAACACGTTCTGTACATATGGAACAGCATTTAAAGTAGTTCCTATAGATCCAATTCTGTAAACATTACTGGCATAGTGCATACTTACATCTGCATGGTAGTATTTGCAAGATTGGATACTTGATCACACACAGAATAATGACCCAGGAAGCACTTCTAAAGATCACTGTGAATCTGGCAGTTCTGAGCTCGGAGAAATAACATAATAAACGAGAGGTATAGAGCTACTCTCAATTTGTTTGAGAAGCTCATTTCATTCTGCTCCCATTGACTGTAGGTGATCATCACATTAACCGCTAAGGAGTTAACAGCCTATGCCAAAGCAGGTGCAGTAGCAGAAGAAGTCCTGTCATCAGTGCAAACTGTTGTAGCCTTTGGAGGACAAGAGAAGGAAATCAATAGGTCTGACTCTCTCAATAGTTAATGTCTTTTTTAATTTATGACTTTGTCTGCAGCCACAATGACTAACATATGTTTGTCTTTTTAACAGATATACAAGTAAACTAGGAGAAGCAAAAAAACCTTGGTATAAAAAAGGCTATTGCTTCTAAACTGTCTCTTGGTTTTTTGTACCTAATTATAAATGGATGCTACGGGCTTGGGGTTTGATATGGAACTACCTTAATTCTTGATGAGAATACTGGCTATTCAATTGAGACTGTCCTGGCTGTAAGTGTCATATTTTAACATCAATGTCTTTCTACAAACTAACTTCATTGTGAAGGTGATGTTGAGTATATGATATGTTGGCTATAGGCAGGGACAAGAGATATCATATGTATGGAGAATCCACAACTGCTCAGGAGCTGGGTTCTTTCTATAACTTACTGCAGAGTTGGTTGCATTCTGTAAAATATAAGTTAAAATTAAGTTCCTTGCCCTTTTGATTGTGAAGTTGTGTTTGGATACCAGGGTAATGGGCACTAATATAAGAATTTAGATAGGCAGAAGAGACTCTTCACCACATAACTGGTTTGCTGTTGTTTTTTTAATGTAACAACAAAGCAGATATGAAATTTCCCCCCATTCTTCTCAGTGAAGTGTTCACTCCGAAGTCAAATAAAGATGACTTAAATCCACCTGGTTTTGCACTTCTCAGTCATAGCTGTTTTAGTCAACATGCTTATCTAATAGAGTGAGGCAAATAGTGAGTTCTTTCATGATATTAGTTTGAATTTATATAAAATTCTGTCTCTGCCATATTTGCGTCTCTTCTGTGTTTGATTTCCATGAACATTCATGCAGTTTGTTTTACCAGCACAAATGTGCATAGAAGATGAATGTTAAATTTACTTTCCAGAAGCATTCACACCAGATACAAGGATTATAATAATTGCAGTCAGAGAACAGAAACAATACCATGCGACTATATGACTGTAATCGGTTGCGCCGGGGCTCGACCCTCCTGTCGGCAGGAGGGGAGTCACACCGACTCGCTCCTTGTCTCCTCTAGCTGGCTGAGCGACAGGAAACAGTATTAGAACACTCAGGCCCTTCGGTACAGGGGCTGAGCGGCAGTGCAGAACAATAAGCTCAGGCCCTTGGCTGCAGGGATTGAGCCGCAAATAGTCACAAAGCTCAGGCCCTCTGAAGCAGGGGTGAGCAGCAAATAGTCAATGAGCTCCAGCCCTGTGAAGCAGGGGTGAGCCGCAAATAGTCACAAAGCTCAGGCCCTCTGAAGCAGGGATGAGCAGCAAACAGTCACTAAGCTCAGGCCCTGTGAAGCAGGGGTGATCAGCAATTAGTCAATGAGCTCCAGCCCTGTGAAGCAGGGGTGATCAGCAATTAGTCAATGAGCTCAGGCCCTCTGAAGCAGGGGTGAGCAGCAAATAGTTACTACGCTCAAGCCCTCTGAAGCAGGGGTGAGCAGCAATTAGTCAATGAGCTTAGTCCCTGTGAAGCAGGGGTGAGCAGCAAATAGTCCAGTAGGCGTATAGGCCCAGGCCCTTACCTGGGTGAGGGGGAAAACTGCCTCCCGTGAGTGGGGTGGCAGGGGGGACACAGGCCCGCCCACTCCACTGTGTCCCAGCCCGGGGCCCTAGCAGCGGCCATCACTGCCGCTGGTCAGTGGGGTCCTGACCGCAACACACTGACATCGGGACCTCTGCTTCTGTAGCCTGACAGGGGTTGGCTACCCCCGGGCTACTGTCCATATCCCCCTCAGGGCCTACCTCGTCGGTCGCACCGGATCCAGGCCAGTCTAACTGCATAGGCTCCTCAGGACCAGGGCTTGGTGGCAGGTCCGGCAGCTCCTCCGGGAAGTCCAACCCGGCGTGGTCAGGCGGCTCCTCCGTGTAGCAGCAGGGATGGGGAAGCTCCGGCGGCTCCGCTTCGTACCGCGCGTGAGGAAGCTTCGGCCAGTCAGGGCAGCTGCCTCGGGCCCTGGAGGGGTCCCAGTCAGGAGCTCCTGCCGGCACGTCTGCTCTCGGCGGTGGCTGGGCTCTGACTGAGCTCTGGCTGCCGGCTTTTCTACTTCCTGTCCCGCCCCTTGACTTCCGAGGGGCGAGGACAGATGGTGGTAGCTCCGCCCACTTGGGTGTCTGGGAGGGAGCTCCCTCTGCTGGGCAGGAGGGGAGCCACACCGACTCACTACAATGACCAATCAGAACTAAATAACAGTAAATGAAGTTACTTGAAAATGTAATCAGATCATTTAAAATAACTAACAAATTAGTAAAAATCATAATCTGCTCATGGATTCTCCACAAACAGAAGAGGAGGTGAAATTTGCCTAATAGATTCTTCCTCACAAATTATGTGATCAACTGTTAGGTAGGGTGGCTGCGTGTACTCCTCACATCTTATGTTTCTCTTCATTTGAAGGCTATTCTATCGAATAAAGTTGAAAGTTTGACTATGTGGAGTTTTGAATTGTTTGGAAAATTGAAACTCTATTTACTGGTTGCCTTAAAACTCAGAGTAATAGTGAGGTTTATGGTGTAGTCAGCTAAAGATATGTTGGACTTTCGCAGTGTGGTTTGCGGGTTTTCTGAGTTTTCTGTAAAACTTGATCAAGCAGTGGTAAAGCCCATTTACTTTAATGAGTCAATTAAATATTTGGTGTTAAAATATACTACAATAGAGACAAGTAGAATAGAAAACAAAAATAGTCCTTTTCTTTCTGTTTTATGTAGAAATTCCATAGAATTTTACCAAAAACCCTTCTCAATTTCTATTGTTCCAGACTATAAGGAATTGTGCTGGCATTCCAAGGTTTAAACTTAATTCTTTCGATACTTAGGAATGTGTTGTGAATGACACACCAATGCTGGGGCTGATGCTGCAGTCTTTTCTGAGGCATAGCTCCAATGGTCAGAAATGGGAGTGTTGCCTAAATCAAGACTATAGGACCAGCGTTAAATTTTGGATTTGTTTTTAGTGTGGGTTTTATCTTCTACCTCCTCTAGGTTTCCCTCTGTGTAACTTTTAGTAGTTATTGCCTGGGCACAGCAGCACCACACTTTGAAACTTTCTCTATTGCTAGAGGAGCTGCCTTTAAAGTTTTCAAGATCATTGATCAGGAATGGATCCTTCTACCCTGTCCTCGTAATTGGGCTAGTATCTTTCATAAGAGCACTAACAATGCCAATAGAAAAATAAAGTAGCAATAAGCAAAAAGCCACGGTAACTTCCACTGAAAAATAAAGGAGGAAAAATTTAGTGTTTGCCAAAAGGAAAAAGACCAAACTGGCTTAGCAAGAAACGTTATGTTCAGGCTCTTAAAAGGGAATTACAAACAATACAATGCAGTTACCAAAGCAAAGTAACCGTGGCAGTTAGCCTTAGATTGCAAACTACCCAATGCTAAAGCAGGTGTGGTGTGGGAAATGTTTTAAACTGTAGAATAAAAATATGAAATATTCAGGCTATAATATCTCCCTCCCTCAATTGTGCATTTGTAAATTATTTGCTTAAATTTTATTTTTTTCCACTCCCCAGAAACCCACTCTAGATAGTATCAGAGGGGTAGCCGTGTTAGTCTGGATCTGTAAAAGCAGCAAAGAGTCCTGTGGCACCTTATAGACTAACAAACTTATTGAAGCATGAGCTTTCGTGGGTGAATACCCACTTCGTCGGATGCATGTCTATAGATAATTTTTCTTCAGATGGACACATACTCGATCACATAAAGGGAGCACTTGAATTTAATAATGTACAGTTCAATTATCCTTCAAGACCAGATGTCCAGGTAGGAGAAACACCTATTCTGTGCTGTGTTGTAGTCACAGTGACTACAACTTGAAATATGGCATGTTACTTGTGTATTATGCTAAAAGAGTTGTGTGCTTTAGAGGACAGGATGGAAGCACAGCAGTTTGGAGTCAGGAGGTTGATTTGAGTTCTATGCGTAGAGAGGAAACATAAAAGAAGACATGGAGAAGAGTGTTGGAGAAGAATGTAAAAAGGGGTTGTTAGCCAATGGAATGTTTGAGCTGAGTGAGGCAAGAAAGGTGTGGTCTCTAAAAAGGACAAGAGAAGAGAAGAGAAATTGGAAGAAGCAAAGTTATGCAGTGTCCTGAAGGTGAGCCCAGGGGCTTGAATGTGATGCAGGAGGCATGCAGGAGCCAATGGAAGGACTTCAAGAGGGACTGAATGTGGTCAGAATCACATCAGTAGATGACTTTTTGCTGCAGAACACTGGACAAATTAGAGTATGTGAGGTTTCAGGAAGGGCAGGTTCCAATGGTTGAGGTATGAGACAAGATCAAAGCCAGAATTTGCAATGAGAATGAGTGCATTTTGAAAATGTAGCAGGGATAAACCTGGCAGGGTGACAGAATCTTGTTAATTTGAGATTGTTCTACATCTTATTTTTTTAACTACCACAAGGTTTTGAAAGGTCTCACTCTGGAAATTGATTGTGGACAAATGGTGCCATTGGTTGGCAGCAGTGGATGTGATAAGAGCACAATGGTCCAGCTGCTTCAGAGCTTTTATGATCCACAGGAAGGAGTGGTGAGTACAGCCATTCTAGAGCATAGTACTGTTTACATGGGTATTAAAATAGTAATATACAAAGAATTATAGCTGTACAAGTCCTCAGGGAAAAAGGAGACAAGAGGAGCACAGAGATGGGGATATTGCACCCAACTATAATACACAAGATTTTGGGCCAAACAGCCGCTGTTCCTCCCATCTGATGCTGGGAGATTTAAAAAAGTCTAACTCTTACAAAGTGAGCCTTGCAGCCTTCAGAGAGTGGATCACTTGGAAGTTACATAAATCACTGGCAGCTTTTTAAATACTGTCATGTGTTTTCTGTTCTGATCATTCCCACCCTTTACATTAGGAATTTTTTGCAGATGCTGGGCTTGGATGTAGAACACCCAAACACACACTTGGCTGGTGTCCTGCATGTTGGGTAGCCTGCTTGCTTAACAGTGTTGCTTTTAGGGTTTCCTGTGGAGGGTAGATATTGTCTTGAATTGAAATATATACAATGTTTAATTGTTAAATATTATTCAGGAGGGACCATCTAAATGCAGATCTGTCCTTTGCTGGCAAATCTTTACCAATGAGTCTGGCCCCAGATCTCTGTTTGAATCACCTGCTACCTGCTATTCAGATCTAGCTCCAGTAGATCAGATCTACACTCCTCTGAGGAACCTGGGGGGCTCATGGTATTTATTACAGTATGTGATGAGAGGAGAGAGAGGCTATTGTTTTTTAATCTTAACTACTTTAAAGGGGTTCATATGCCATGGTGATAGGGGCCATATATGTATCTAATTTGATTGAGGTAACATGACCACAAACGAAGGTGAGGTCACTGATTATCCATTCTTTAAATAATGGAATATGATTTTTAACCTAATTCTCTTGAAATTAAATATAATAGCCCTTAAGATAGCATATAGTTAAGTGATATAATTGGTAAAAATAACTTACCATTGTTTAAAATAATTTCTCTTCATTGTTCACAAGTGTCAAATTATGGAACAGAAATGGAGTTGGGGACTTCATATACAGGAGAGAAAGGGGTCTTTATGGTAGCATCTCCCCCCCTACCTCCAATATACCTCCTATTGCTCTTTCTCTCCTTCAGTTGCACTTTGTTAGAACTCCAGCTCTACTCCAATGGGGGAATGGCCAGCATGTTGCCATCAGAACAGCTGCTCAATGCATTATATTCCACTCGGGTCAGTGGAACTTTGCAACATAAATGTCATTGTAAGCTGCTGCTGTCCTGAGTAGTTGTAACTCCCCCTTCCACTGCGTTAATGTACCATGGAGGAAGTTACGAGTGGGCTATTGACAAAGAATTAGCTGCTAGCAATGCAGAAGGCCAAGAGCTAATCTTTAGAAGGCCTGTGGGGAGGTTACACAGAACAAGATCTTCTAGACGATGCCTGATTCTCATTGATGGCTACCATGCATGAGAAACTGTGGCCTTGCCTGCTAGCTGTTCCCTTGGTCCCAGCTGCGCCTGAGAGGGCCGAGCCTCAGACGCCGCCAAAGTGGGCGGAGCCACCGCCGCCAGTTCCCGCCCCCCAGAAGTCAAGGGGCGGGACAGGAAGTATAAAAGCCCAGCCCCGGCGCTCACTTGGGGGCCAGTCGCCGAAGAGAACAGACGCCGGTCGCCGAGCTCCCGCCCGGCCTGAGTTTCCCCGTGCCCGGTATCCCGAGGAACTGCCTGAGCTTCCCCGTGCCCGGTATCCCGAGGAACTGCCTGAGCTTCCCCGTGCCCGGTATCCCGAGGAACTGCCTGCGCTCCCCCGTGCCCGGTATCCCGAGGAACTGCCTGCGCTCCCCCGTGCCCGGTATCCCGAGGAACTGCCTGCGCTTCCCCGTGCCCGGTATCCCGAGGAACTGCCTGAGCTTCCCCGTGCCCGGTATCCCGAGGAACTGCCTGCGCTCCCCCGTGCCCGGTATCCCGAGGAACTGCCTGAGCTCCCCCGTGCCCGGTATCCCGAGGAACTGCCTGAGCTCCCCCGTGCCCGGTATCCCGAGGAACTGCCTGCGCTTCCCCGTGCCCGGTATCCCGAGGAACTGCCTGAGCTTCCCCGTGCCCGGTATCCCGAGGAACTGCCTGCGCTCCCCCGTGCCCGGTATCCCGAGGAACTGCCTGCGCTCCCCCGTGCCTGGTATCCCGAGGAACTGCCTGCGCTTCCCCGTGCCCGGTATCCCAAGGAACTGCCTGCTCTTCCCCGTGCCCAGTATCCAAACTGCTGATTGCCCCACCCTGACCCAGGGCCTGGGCTTGTAGACTATTTGTTCGCTCAACCCCTGCTGAAGGGTCTGGACCCTCACCTACTTGCTGTCTGTAGTGAGGCGCCCTGGGTCCCAGCTGCGCCTGAGAGGGCCGAGCCCTGACACCGGACGTCCACAGCCTGCTAGCTGTTCCCCTCAGCCATTGGCCCTGCTTTTCGGAAGGGATGGTGCAGAGGAGGAATGACCCAACAAAAGCCTCACAGTGGTGGGGATCTGTGCTCCCATTTGCACATAACCTTAAATGAGAAAGCACTTAGCCCATAATTCACAAGAAATTTGATCAGCACTTACGGTACTGTGGCTGTGCTCTGTGTGACAGTTAGTGTGTGAGCTATTGTAAACAAGTTAGTTCTACATAGTTCATATCACGATTTCTTCTCTCTCTATTGTGCCTCTCAGGTGTTCCCTCCAAACAAAAACTATAACATTTGGCCTCAACCAAAGTCACTACAGGTTTATGGGAGAAAGTTAAGCCCACTGAAAAATGAAACAGATTTCAAATAATTTGACAGTAGGCCAGCTCCAAAATATGGAACACTTAATTAAAGAAATACACACAGGTACTATATTTCTATTGTTAACTGGTCATTTGGGGATCTTTTCATTTTATTTGTTTGACTTTATGCCCCATAAGCACACTCTTTACATGAGCATCTGCAGAAAAATTGTTGGTCCTTGTTTAAACATCTCTATGAATGATTTAATTATTCTAGTTCTTAAACTAGATACTTGAGTGCAGAGAGGGCTGAATCCTATTAATCTCTAACTACTTGTTTGTGTGTATTTTAGAAAAGACAGATGCTTATGCATTAAAAATGTGCACATTACTTCTGAATTTAAAAAAAAGCACTCATAGAATTACAGTGACTCAGTGTCAATTACTTCCAAGCTCTATGAATACTCCAAGCTCTAGTGTCACAAATGAGTATGGGGAAATGGTTTGTTCATTCAGAAAATGTGCACATGATGTATGTGGAATTTTCATTGTGCCAGATTGAAATACTCCCATATATTCACAAGCGGTGTTTAAAGGGAACCTTAAAAAGAAACCGCATTTGTCTAGCCATACTTTACGTGTTATCAGTTATTTTAATTGTATTAATTTTTTTAGGTGTCATGGCTCAAAAATCTCCTATGGAAAGTATGGTATTGTATTAGAAGAAATAATTTGCTGTAGGTGATAAAATATTATGATACCCTTGCTTTCTCAAGTCACACTGGGCAGTTAATTCTTTTTTCCCATACGTGTGTGATTGTGACTGTGTTGTTAACTATGGCAGTGAACCTGTGAAACTTACTTTCAGGCAACACCAACTCTTCCAACTAGTCATGTTGGGTTTAATGATGCCCTTTAAGGCACAGCTCAGAGTTGAGGGATGTGCAGAAATGTACTGCCTTAGCAGGGGCTTGATGAGGCACAGTGTCTAAAGCAGGCAGAATTCATCCAAGAGCTTTGGGGAGCGAGGTTTGAGTACAGTCCTTGAAGAGGGTACTCTGTGCCCAACCTGTTCTGCTAGCCAGTGCAGGAAACCATGTCCCTTCCCAGATACTTTGAAGAGGTTAGACTGGTAGGGGCACTCACAGGGTATTCCTTGTGCATAGTAGAGTGTAAGGGCCATTTTGTGTCCAGCCCCTGCATAGATGAGAAGGCTGCACTCTCTGTACCTAACCCTGTTCCCTGATGTAAACACAAAGGACAATGTTGGCGACTGACTAAGATGGATGACTTGAGGTAGGGTTGTAGGATTGGACCTATGATCCTCAACTGAATCCCACTGAAGTCAGTGGGAATTTTTTCATTGATGTCGGTGGGCTTTGGAGCAGGCCCTAAGTAAGCAGCACAATTCACAGTTAGAAAAATGCATGTCTGAAAGATACATCCGCTTTGATTTTTAGTTGGAAGTGCCAAGGTGTGGAGCAAGAAATTTTATTGATTCACTGCACTATATTTATCAGTCAATCAATGCTGAATGATACAAACTGTCCAATCAAATTAGAAATGAAATGTATCCATAGCGTTTATGCCATGCATTTGAAATATAAAAATAAGATTTACATAGTAAACAATAATGAAGCAGTAGTTAGGAAGAATGTTACTGTTTTTAGCTATTGCTCTATACCCAGAACTCTGATGGAAGTCAAGGGAAATTTGAGTGTCTTGTACATTGATGTCAGCAATAAGTTAAAATTACCTAGCAAAAATAATTTGTATATAATGGGACAAATCAGTGCAGTTGCACAGAGTGCAAGCTAGCTTAGAATTAGAGCCCAGTATATTTTCATGTTGTTCAAGATGATTCTTTCTGAAAATAAATGTCCAGGAAGTTCTTTTGCTTTAGAAATTCCTCTTCAGCTACCATTTCCTCTTTCCTTTATTTTTCTGTTGCACACTCTTGAAACAAGGTACATAGCTAGGAAAAAATGAGTAAAATGTCTGGCATGTGTTGATGTGAGTTGAAATCCTGTCCCCTTTCAAGCCAATGGGAGTTTTCATTGGGGCCACAGCTTCACCCCAGCTACCTTCCTTTCTTTCCTGTTTGCAAACACATTAGTTTTAGACACATTCACTGTGCTGAGATCTATTTCACACTTACTACTACTGTTTTCAAAAAATAAAACTACTTTAAAGTGTCTCATTTAGCAAAGTAGTGATAAAATTACTAATACAATATGGGGGTTATCTTCATGTTTAAAGTGCTGCCTTTTGTTAAAAAAAGGATGTGGATATATAATGATTCTTTAGATTTAAAAAGTTTGATACATAGAACATTTTAGGAAGGGAAGCAGGTTTTTAATAGATTTGTAACTCTTATTGTTCATTTCCAGCTTGAAATGACATTTTTAAAACGAATCACTACTTAAATGTGTCTGAAAATGTTCTGACTATTTTGTTTAAAATAATATACTTTGTAGCTGGTTATTCATTTCAGTTGACTACTAACTTCTATTTTGATTATATTTATTAATGAATTGACATTGTAGTGTACTGTGAGATGTTTTTTTTCTATCAGAGCTGTAACAGCTATGAGATAGCATTAAGTTAATGCAACATTATTGTACTTGCTCTCTAAAAAAATTAAAAAGTAGTATTTCATCCCTGTGGAGTGTCATGTTTTGTAATACACTCGTATTTTATCATTGGCACTTTACGAAAAATGTTTGTTATCCTCACTATAACACTTCCTCTAGGAATATAAAGGTAGTTCATTAGTCTGTAGGACTGTGTTAAGGAAAGAGAAGTTTGCTTAAAACTGATCTATGATGGAATAGGACTGTATAAGGAGTGCTGGACCAAAATCTCAAGAAGCATGATTATTGGGTTTAGGTAAACATATGAAAGCATATGATGGTCCAGAACTCTGTCTGACAGTGTACCTAGGAATTTATCAGCAAACATATGGGCAGCATTGAGTATGTTGGACTAGTATCTGACTCCCCTTTTGGCATGTCTACGCTGCATCTGGAAGTGGGCCTTCCGGACTTGTGCTAGTAGCGCTCCTGCTAGTGCTCTAAAAATAGCTTTGTAGACAGTGCTTTGAGGTTACAGAGCCTGAGCTCCAGCCTGAGCTACAAAGTCTACACGTGTATTTTTAGAGCACTAGCTTGAGACCCGCTGGCACAAGTCTGTGGACCTGGGCTGGGAAGCTCACTAGCACATGCTGAGACACTACTCAGTAAACTGTCTCTGAACCTCAGAGAAAAGTAA
Source organism: Mauremys mutica (assembly GCF_020497125.1). Classification (NCBI taxonomy): domain Eukaryota; kingdom Metazoa; phylum Chordata; order Testudines; family Geoemydidae; genus Mauremys; species Mauremys mutica. The sequence goes on from NC_059073.1 coordinate 298,606,260, forward strand.
CAGCATAGCTACGGGCATGAAGGCATGATTTGAATATTAATACGTGGCTATGAATATTCCTCCTCCTTGTCTCTACACATTGTTCCTACTCTGGGTAAGAATTAGCTTGTTGGGGTTGGCTTGGAATAGAGTTGTACTTTTGAGCATACATCTGTACCCTCATAGGACACAGTTATGCTGCTTTTCTAACACTGGCCAAAATGGTGTCTGTAAATTGTGAAAGGGACATGCACTTTGTTCTTGTGTTGATTCTGGTCATATTAGTTTTCCTACAAAATTCTAGGACAAACCGTTGACGTGAAAAGGACTTCTATGCTTTAAGAACATACCTGATCACCTACAGAGACCGACAGGGGGCCAAGAAAGTCTAAATGAGCAGAGCTGTTTTCAAAACTTGTCCATGATGTGACACCACCAAAATTAACCTTTTTAGCTCTGTTTTGTTTCACATAATCACTTCCTACCCCTTAGTCATTCTTTCATCATGACCATAAATTGCTAATTCTGGCAAGTACTGTTTTTGCTTAATTGAAAATAGCACAACAATGCCGGGACAAGAATTAGCATTCAAGTAAGGGCTGCTGTGTTCATGACAATCTGTATGTCACTTACATGAGCCCTTGGACTCAGCATCGCAAGAGAGAAACCTTGGAAATGATATAGGGCAACATAAGAGAATGTTCTAAACGTTAAGAAAAGGAAAAATGTATCATTTTACCTCTTTTTTTTTCTTTCAAAAGTTAGAACGATGACCACAATTTTCATAATTTCAGTGGAAGAGGACGAAGTTGAGGAACTGTTAGAGGCAAAGTATGAGCTATAGCAAATAAACTTATGCACCTACAAAGCCCTCTCCCCATTAACAACAGTGGTCCTGGTACCAAGCTATGTGGTGCACCTCCCAGTCTTCACCCCTGTTGTGGAATGATGGTAAATGAGCTTTATGAAGTCTTTCTCTTTTTCCACATAGGATGTGAAATGCAGCTATTAAACCGGACTATTACACAGTTATTTGTCCACATAGTGATAGTTTTTGGCACCATTCTAGCATATAACGTCTTATAATTATTCATGTCATTCACCTCATTGCATAGTCAGTGACCCTAATAGGGATTAAGGTGGTTTGGCCCCAGTCTAATGCTACTCATATTGTTTTGCAGATCCCCTTGACAAGAAAAAAGCTTGTAGTTCAAGCTCTCAGAAGAGGAGGGAAACCTACCTTACAGCCTCTAGAGCCTAGGGATGAAAGAGGCCCTGACATCAACTACTTCTTTGACAACAGTGATGCAGGTGTACTCCCCTATTGTGTAATTTCAGTCTCTGCATGATTCCCATTGTGCTAAGGGCAAGATTTGTCCCAACATTACCTAAAGAATTGTAAGAGTCGTCTGTGTCCGCATGAGTGAGAGAGAGAGCTGACCACAAAGATCTGTGTTTAAAAAGCACAATGATGGTTTGAGTAAAGATCTGGAGTATGTGGTGGCACTATGGCAACCGGAAAGGGATCAATGGGAGTGGGGAGAGAGGAGAAGAAGCTGTTATCGAGCTGAGCACTACTTGCAGAAGAGTGGATTTTGAAGGGTGTTGGGGAGTTTTATTTTCTTGATCTACAATAAAGAAAAGAACCTTGGAAATATGCGCTTGCAACGCTGGGTTTATAACAAAACATTTAAAATGTACGAAATAAATAAAACTTTAATTGTATAGAAATTATGAAACTGTTTGAGAGGGCGAATAGCTTGTGGTACTGAAGCTGCTACTTCCCATTGGTGCTGTTGGGAGAGAGTGCGTGTGTGCGCACGTCCAAAGAACTGACCCCTAAATGTTTAGCTAACCTAGTAAATAAGATCTGTTCCCCATCATGGGGAGTAGTGGGTGCACAGCACTCACCAACCTCTAATACCTGGACCCAGGGCCTACCAAGGCTGCATGGCGAGAGTGTGTCATGCTCCACTTCAGCTCCTGTGCTTTCCACTCAGCCCAGATCATCATCTGGCCTTTCATCATTTTCTTGACTTCAGACCAAACAATGCCCCGAAGTATGAATGTTATTGTTCTGTAATGACATTAGTGAATGTAAATAGAGATGCAATAAAACTATTACCAGCAAAACAAATCATTCAGGTATCAGTTACTGAAGGGACGCTCTCCAACATATTTTTAAATTCAGTCAAATTTTAATTAGCCAACAGAAACCAACACATTTGGCCAGATTCATTACTGCTGTAAAAGAGTGTGCAGCTCCATTGAAATCAACAGAACTGCGCTCGAAACAGGTCTGAATTTGGCTAATAGAGAACGTGATTTCCACCACTGAGGGCTCCTCACTGTAGATATCTCACCCATTGACACAAAGGGCCTTCTCAGCAATGTTGGTAATTATTTTTTCATTTTTTATTTTTTTCGTGAGAAGGAAGTCTATTGTGCCGGGCACAGTGACTCTCAAATAGGTCAACTTGACCTGCTCTGCAGCCACAGCCTTCTGGGTCTCTTGAAGCATGAAAAAGACACACTTGTTTCTTTTGGGATTATCCAGCCTAAAATAAACAGGGGTTCTCAAGCTAAGTTGTAGTCTGTGGGTCCCATTGTTTCATGGTGTCTGCAATGGATATGCCACACAATGTGCACAGTACCCATCAAATACCATAGTTGTGAGTGAGCATAAACATGTTTGTGTAACTATGAAATTTCTCTGTGTATCTGTGCACATGGGAGTACATGGATTTTACTCACTCACAGGCAAAAATCATTTTGCATGTGAAATGGGTACATGCATATTTTCCATGGCTCAGTTATTGGACAGGACTTTGAAAGTGTGACCTTGTATATGACAAACAATTAGGAGGTCAATGTTTTCTTGTTCTTCAAGAATAGGTATGAAGGAGAATGCTTATGCAGACTGTTCTGGAAACCAGCAGAAACTTGAATTTCCTATTAAGAAAATACATTCTTGTAGGAAAGAGGGAAAATGGACCATCTACTGTGTTACATTATCAAAAATAAAAATTAGTTGGATCAAGTTCCAGCCAAAGGACCAGGCCCTTTTAGTTTCCATGATTTTATATTAGCCTTGATTTAAGATTTTCTTCTATGTTTTGTTTCAAGTGTCTCCAAAGCTTCAACGGAGAAAATTCTTATCAAGTGGTTGAAGCATGAAATTAGGAGTTGGGAATTCTGGCTTGCTCACTGACTGTTCTCTCCACTTAATAAAGCCAGATTTAATTGCTGACCACCCAAAATACCAGTTGAAGTCAGTCAGAACTATTAGTGCTTTAGCACCTGAAATCTCACCTCTGAAAATGGGTGTAATGTAATTCAATCTGATTTACAAAAGTGATGGCATCAATTAATATTTGTAAAACCTTTCGAGAGCCTCTAATGATATAAAAAGTAAAATTCTTAAATATTTATTTTTATTTTGCAGACCACAAAATGAAAAACTTCATTTGTTGCCTAATTTGATGTCCCTGATTGGATTGGGAAGCATTCATTTGTGCTTCCCCACTCGCACAGTTCTTGCATTTTAGCTTTATCTCTATTTGTCTCACTGAAAACTGAGAGGTTGGAATAGAACTACTCGAAACTGTAATGCAATGTGCAGTTTAGTCGTTCAGGTTTTTTCCTAAAAGGATCCTGCTTTCCTGGTTAGTTACTTTTTGTTAAGTATATTAAGAAATAAATACAGTTCTATTTTCTTGAAAAATAAAAATTCATCAAATGGGCCATGCTTCCAGCAACACTATAGAAATCTTCATGGTGTCACTAAATGTAATTAATCTCATATGAGCAATTTGATGCTGAGTAGTAGTGACCTAGTTCACATGGAATGTAAGTACCTTAACTTGCCAAATTCTTTCTGCTTCTTGGATCAGTACCTGGTTACTATGTCTCTCTTAGCATAACGTGCGTGTTTGCCAGCAAATTGAAGCCTGCAGTGGCCTTTGAGATAAAGGAATTGTTATTCTTTTGCAAACTTTGGCAGTGAAGGCAGTGTTATAATTTTGTTATGGCTACAGTGCCTGGATTACTGCAGTTATATCCTATGTAAAATCACAAGTGATACTCATAACTAGGTATCCCTGAAACATCCAGAATAAACTCTCTAAGTAGATCAGAAATCTCAGTAAACCCAAAGATTATGGTACAAAGTAAGACTATTAAATAAAGTGTGTTTTTTTAGTTAAATCACCATGAAATGTCTCTTTGGCTGATTATAGTACCCTTTAAAATATGCAGATTAATATAGACCAATATAATATTTCACTTTCCTATAGCACCTTTCATCACGCAGGATCCCAAAGCACTTCACTCATTAGAGAACAGTATGCCAGTATTATACAGTAGGGGTCCAAAACACCATAGCTTATATTAGTGATACTGTGCTGAGAAATGGATAGGCGAGAAAAAGAAAAAAACCCAGAGTGCTGGTGGTGCTCACATGAGGGCAAATCTCATCCCCATGCAGAAGGCCCTTAGAAGATTCTCCGCAGTTCAAACCACTGAGGCTTCATAAAGGAATTAACTTGGGGCTAAAGTGTGGAGGCCCTTGCAAGGTGAGGCAATACCATCCTAAATACAAATCTTAATCCATGTGTTTCCACTTTTGTTTTACTTTGAGCATGAAAACAATGGGAAGGGGCAGCTGAGGGCCTGCATTTATGAAAGTCTACTTAAAGGGCCAAATCCTGCCCATTTGAAGAAATAAGTAAATTCCGCACAATGACATCTAAACAAGAGACGATATTCTGCTGATAGGCATGTACAAATCCCTCTGACCTCAATGGGAATTGCACATGCATAGCTGAAGGCAGGGTTTAGTCCATAGTGTTCTCCTAAAAGGTAGCCAGCTCCTTATCTTGCATGTTTTTCTCATAACATACATCAGTTTGCCTCCCAGAGGTGCCAAGGTAATTTCATCTGGTGAAATTACAGTGGTCATCTGCCTTATTGGGAATATCTTTGAAGTAGAATTATTATAATTATTATTTTCTGCAGAAAGACCTAGGTCCCGATGGAAATACCACTCCACAGGCTTACCTCTAGCCAAAAACATGACGCATCAAAATAAGACCAAATGTTATTTGCTCCAATTCCAGCCATTGGTAGCCAGCTGTGCGTGTAGCTCACCCGTCTCATAAATAAGGTCTTGCCTGCACTGGAGATCTGTCCTTATTTCAGCCCTCAGTGGCCAGCCACTGATATAGTTGGTCAGTTTCAGCAAGGGTAAGTGCCACTGGTGCAAATAGTGGCTTTCCTTGTCTCCATGGTAGGGAAGTTACACCAACTCACTTTGATTTGTGGCTGGCCACTAATGGCTGAAATCAGGACAGATCTCCAGTGTAGACAAGGCCCAGAAAGAGTGCACTAGGCTACACTGATTGCGGTCTGATTTTGTATCTGTCAGGAATGCTATGTGTATCACTTTAAGAAGTTTTATATATACACACATCGTTATGAGAATATGTAGAAAATGTTTCTCTGTAATAGTGTAAAGTTTTCCAGCATCTCTGGAATTGCCAAATAGCTCTGAGGATAAATCGCATAATATTTGCCTTTCGACCACATGAGAAAACTTCACTTATGCAGCCCCTCCCACCCGAGTCTCAGTACAAACAAGGTAATTTCTATTGCCATCTTCAGCAGCAATAAAAACAAATCTGTAGGATTTTACTCAGCTGCTTGCCATTTTTATTGAAATTACATCTGTTGCAGCTAAATCTCTGTAAAGCTGCAATTTCACTACAGTTACTTTTTATTATTTGTATTAGGGCAGGTACTAGACACTATCCACATATGCAAGGTTAAGCAGTCCCTGGCTTTTCCATCTTATTAGATTGGCTGCAAATATAATTGATAATAAATAAATATGGATTCCCAAATTTTCAGCGGGTAAAACTGCTTGCTTAGGCATGGTCCACACAAAAAAAGTATGGCACTATAACTTTGCTGGTTTGCAGGGGAAAGGGGGGATCCGGCTTTCAGACCCAGAATGTTCAACCACCAGAGGGTGTTAGGACTCATTTTACTAGAGCAATGTCAACATCCATTGCCTTCCTCCACAACGTACCTGTTACAGATATATGCAAGGTGGCCACGTGGACCTCTAACCACACATTTGCCAAACATTATGCTATCACAGGATACCACGGCAGACACCATAGTCGACCATATGGTACTGTCTACCGTTGTCCCTCACACAACTCCAAAATCCCACTAGCCATAATGGGTACTGCTTCACATTCACCTAGAGTGGAGCACCCACAGGGACACACATCTCGAAGAACCTCAGTTACTGCAAGGTGAGTAACTTTCTCTTTCTAACTTGAATTTGTCTGCACTTTTTAGTGGTGCAATTCCATCAGCACTAGATGGGGAGGTTGTACCATATCACCATGGTTAAAGCACCAAAACTCTCTAGTGTAGACAAGGCCTAAAAAATTCTATTTTTCCTCTATCTGTGCTTAAATCTCCATACACCAATGGGAGAATTTAAACGTCAAATTTTACAATCAGAATGACATTATTTTAATTATTTTTATTTGACTTGTCTATGTCTTGCTCAATTTGTATACAACAAACTTGTGTGTGTGTGTTACATTACAAGAATATGTTATTTATATATATATATAGCTAGCAAGTTCTCAGCCCAAAGAAACCCAAAGCACTTTTACAAATTAGAAGCCAAATTCTGCTCTCTGTGACACTGTTAATTTCTAGCAGTGGTTTACAACCTTTTTTCGTTTGCAGACCTCTAAACAATTTCAAATGGAGGTGTAGACCCCTTTGGAAATTTTAGACATCGTCTTCGGACCCACAAGGGTCTGCGGACAACAGGTTGGAAACCACTGATCTATAGCAACACTGTTGTCTTCAGATGAGTTATGCCTGGATATAATACCTGTATCAGGGACTTTTGTTTGGGTTTTTGTTTTTGGTTTTTGGTTTATTTTAACAGAAATTATTTCACCCCCTACTCAAATACAGATGTTTATATATTGGACTGCAACAGCTGTTTATGCATAGTAACACTACACAATACTTCAAGACAAGATGATATGAAGAATTGCTTATCCAGTTGAAACTAGAGATGGAATTTAAGTAGCTAGAATGTAATTACACATAGTGAAATGTAGGGAGTACACTGGGCTTAACAACTCTGATGTTGAGAAAACTGATATTGACTCTTTAATGATCACAAGTGGTAAGGGTCATAGCTTTTCATCTCATCAGCACAGTGGCCCCTACTGCTCTGCTAGTGGGACATTTTGTGTAATAGTACTGACTCAAAGGGAAGAATGCCACCTACACTAACATCACTTCCTACGGAATGATGGGTTTTCTTGGTGGCTTCTTATTGTGGTGTTAAACAGGACCGACTCCATTAAGATCTGGGGAGGTCACAATCCAGGATGATATGGCTGCAAGCCATAACTAACATGCACTGAGCAGACTCGGAAAAAACAGTTTAGTTTTTCCATGTAGAAACCTTGGGCCAGACACGATAGAAACCAGAACTGCGTATGTGTTGCCCAAGGTCATAGAAAAGTGATGTTTTTTCACCAGCACATCTGCAACATTGCTTGAACTATTGTAATGTAGAAGTAACATCTTGCTTATTGAAATGGAATTGTAAGGGGCAAACCCTTCTCTCATAAAATTCAGAGGTGAAAGCAACTGCACATGTGTAATTGGGAGGAAATGTTGGGCCTTTAGTTGCTGACTGAAGGTTTATTAAAAAAGAAAATCCATTCTGGCCGAGAAAATATAAGTACAAGAAAGTTTAATCCATTGTACAACATTTTACTCTATTTAATCATCAAATTATAGGGTAAAAGCTACCTTTAATATTAAACATAAGATTCCAACACCGGAGTTCTATAAACTGTGTAAAACATGGTACCACTTACAGTAGTGTTAAACAAATAGGCACTCAGATATAACAGCAATTATAGTGGTATAATTCCTTCAACAGACAGAACATGAAGTGGATATATTTTACAAAATTAATATAGTTTGTTTTAAAGTGAATGACTGATGGACAATTTAAACTGAAACTGGACTAATTTTAATTCAGTATTTTGAAAAAAGTAAAGAACTCAGTGAATGACATATGTCAATGTGGTACAGTGGAGGAGTCCTCAGTTTACTGTTTATTTCATAATGTATAATACTAATACTGGGTACGGTGAGATGGGAAAAGATTTTTAGTTGTATTTAATTTCTCGGTGATTGTGTTTTACTTAGGGGTTTATTTGTGTATTTAAATTCCATTTGACATATAGGGCGAGGAAATTTTATGACAAAGGAAGAAGCTAGAAGTCTAAAATTAGTGCTGAACGTATCCTGGAAATCTGTATCATTAGCCCGATTTGTATATTAAGTTGAACCTTCCTCTTTGTATTTTAAAATGAATTGGAGCAAATTTCCAAACATGGATGCAATGGCCACACCTGCCAAAAATTTGCATGTACTCCTGGGTAGCTGTAGTAGGTGTGTGATCTCATGGACTGCATGTGCAAATGTGGGATTTGGGCAGGTGCCGAGTGTATTTCCTTTTCATGGCCACATTTTAAAGGGTGAGGCCCACATTCCATCTTTGGACATTTGATTCACAACAATAAGCCATCAGACCATGGCATTTGCTTTATTGAATTAGTTGATATGAGGACATGATAGAATTCAAGATCACAGGTGAACTTTCTGGTCTTGTGATGAAACTTCTCAGAAATAGAATCCTTTTCACAAACTGATTGCTGAAAAAAGTGTTTCTCCTTTTAAATCCTGCAATTGGGTGCAGAGGTGTGCGCAGTCCATGCCATCAGTTGTTGGATCCAGGCCTAATTTTTGTTTTTGGGAACACAACATTCTTTGTATTGATGAGGTGCATGTCCTAAAGCCATCTAATACTTTGTCTTATAAATAAAGCTGGAGAGTGTTATGACAGCTCCCATTAAAGTCAATGGCATATCTCTCATTGACTTGCAATGACCTCAGGATTTCACCCAATATTTATAATGGGCTTAGTTCAGCACAGGAGCCTGAATGGTGTAGCCATATTAGGGGGAAGCTCATATATGGGGTAACTGTGGACACATTTGCTGGATAATTAGAATGTTCACTTGCTGCACTGGCACATGGAGGGAGATGATAAGCGGGGGCAGCTCCAGGCCCCAGCACGCCAAGCTGCGGGGGGCGCTCTGCCAGCGCTGCGAGGGCGGCAAGCAGGCTGCCTTCGGCGGCTTGCCTGCGGAGGGTCCGCTGGTCCCACCAAAGGCAGCCTGCCTGCCGTGCTTGGGGCGGCAAAATGCCTAGATGATAAGCCCCAAATATATTGCTCAATATTTGTGTTTTGTAAAATATGCCAGTAAGTTTATTTCTTAGACAACAGTGGGAAAGACAAAATCCGCAATTCATTTTCCCTGGCAACGTGGAGCGTGGAGTCAGTGAAAATCCTTAACTCTTTGAATAGTTAATAATTGTGAATGTTTAAAAAGATAAACACTTTAAGATTAAAGTTAAAGAGTAGAATCATAACAGCATTACTCCAGTGTTATATCAGTGTGAATTCCATATATAAATAGGGGTCTACTTAAATTTCAGAGAAATCCCACATTTTTCACGGGTTGGGGTCACAGCATACATAGCAATTTTGTGGATGTGTACCTGTCCATGAAATTTGTTGTTTATGCCATGACCAAGCCACAAAAACGTGTGATTTCTCAGCTGCATTTCTCAAACTGGGGGCCCTGACCCAAAGGGGGGCCACAAAACTATTAGGGGGTAGTGGCACTGACACCCTTACTTTTATGCTTCTGCTGGCAGCGGTGCTCCCTTCAGAGCTAGGTGCCTGCCCTCAGCCATTGATCTCCACTTTGCCTTCAGAGCTGGCAGGCAAAGGCCAGATTTCATGGAGGAGACCAAATTTCATGGTCTGTTAATGATTTTCATGGCCAAAAATTGGATTGACCCTATTTATAAAGCTGGAGTAATGCCAGCACTGTCAGCTTCAGGTTCAATTTGTGCCAACAGAGCAGGGAAATTCCAAGAATTTAATTTTTTTTTTTTGAGAGAGAGAGAGAGAAATGTATATTCTAAACTGGCCATGTGCCATTGTTTCCACATGCAAACTCCAAGTTATTCTCAATCTCCATAGTTCTTTTGTGTTTTTACAACTTCATGGTTATATATATTTCCATTCGTTTTTACAGGGCCTGTCTGGGATTCTAGGTGCCTTACAAATTTTAAAACCAATCAATTTAAAGTCATAAACACTCCACTTCTGTGCCTAGTTTTGTGTGAGGAGACACCTGTTCTCATGCACCTTACCAGGGGCGGCTCCAGGCACCAGCACGCCAAGCGTGTGCCTGGGGCAGCAAGCCATAGGGGGCGCTCTGCCAGTCGCCACGAGGGCGGCAGGCAGGTTGCCTTCAGCGGCATGCCTGTGGAGGGTCCGCTGGTCCCGCGGCTTCAGCGGACCTCCCGCAAGCTGCCAACGAATCTGCGGGACCGGAGACCTCCCTCAGGCAAGCCGCTGAAGGCAGCCTGCCTGCTGTGCTTGGGGCGGCAAAATACCTAGAGCCGCCCCTGCACCTTACTGAGGTCAGCAATACACCCATTAGATACAACTTCCAATAGCAGGGCCTGACAGTGAAATTCACCCTTGTGTGGAGGTTCAACACAAGGACTGTGCCCCTCTTTAGTTACACTTAAACCTGAGATCTTATGTGAGATTTGTGGTGCATGGGCATTGTGCTACACAGGGATGAATTGTCACCCCTATAGAATTTTCCATTCCCAATAACACAATAGCCCACCAGATTGTAGTAGCCTATAATCTAAAGCTTCCATATAATTGCATATGTAAAATCAATTTCACATCTTTCTTACTTTTTTCTAAAAAAGGGAACCACAGCAAGGCGGGCGCTGGAACAGTTTGTACACTGGGGATGTTGAAAGCCACTGAACCAAACTCAATCCCCGTGTATGATAGAAACTACTTCAAGCCAGGAGGCTGCCGTAGCACCCCTAGCATTCCTAGTTCCAGCACCTATGCATCTAGATACAATAGTTTGTGTTGTGTATTGCATAATAAATAATGTCCTGGAAACATGAGTAGCCGAATCATAGTGCCAGTAAACTCAACTGTGAAATTCCTATTGACTTCAATGAGAGCAGAATTAGGTCCTACAAATTTTAATATTTTTTTAGGATAATAACCAGGCCAAATTTCATTCTGTTAAACTTCTGTATTGCCACTGAAGACTTACCTGTCTTTGTTTCTGCTTTTGTTTGGAGAGGATTCTGAGACAGACCTCGCAAGAGTGCTGCAGAACCTATTGAAGGCAAGCAGCAAAAGGCCTCACCAAAGCTGCAGCAGAGTGTCTAAGCTCCCAAAGCACCCTAAAAAGGTTCCAAAAAGGGAAAGAGAAGGCACAAAAAAATCCAGGAGAAAAATCTGAGTCTCCTCCTCCACTGAGATTCTGAATCCAAACAGAAAGGATGGGAATGCAGCATTTTTTTTTCCACCTTTGAATTTTCAAGCTGTGTGCAGCAATGTTGTTTCCACAATTCACATGCAGCCTGAGTGGGCTCCTGAGAGTAAGCCTCAGAGTAAACTCCTCCCCTGAAGCTGCGAGACCCCTTCACTCCTCCTTTAAGAAAGTGATTAGGGATGAATGGAACAAGCTGGGTCAGGGCACACACGTTAACAAGAGTGACTTCAGGTTCTCTAAACATTCAGAAACGAAAGGGCGTCTATTGCTGAGATACCGAAGGTTGGCGCCACTGTAGCATCCCTCACCACAGATGTGGTTATTCCCTCAGAAGGGAGTTCTACCCTAAGGATCCCAAGGATAGAAAGATGGAGGCCACCCTCTGAGTGTCCCTGGCAGCTACCTGCTTTGCAAGAGTAGCTCCTTTCCTGGCTGGAAGGGCTCCAGGTCTAAAGGACAGAGATCACCCTGACTTTGGCTCCACTTTAACAAAAGTAGCCTTAGCAACAGCATTTGTACCTAATGCTTCAATGGATATGTTATATCCTTGGGGCAGCCAGTGTAGGAAGCAATCACTTGAGGCCAGAGAGCAGACAGCTAACCAAAACCTCCCATTTATTTACAGATATACAGAGAGCTCACTCAGCTGGCTGAAACCGGCTGAGCTATCCCTTAATAGTCTAACTCAGTTGCCATAGTAACAAAACCCATGACAACCAAATACACAACATATTCCTCCCCCCCTAATAAGAACATCCCCTAAATAAAACACACACTAAACTAGAGAAGGAGGGTAGACTGCCTCCATTCCCGGCTAAACCCTGGGGATTATTTTGCCCCATAACTGTGGGTTCGCCCTAACTAAAGATCCAGCCGATGAGGAGGCCTTCTGTCTCTAGGTGGATTACGGCGAACTTCTGGTGTTGTTGCACCCGAAAGTACTAGGGGCTCAGGGTCCGCAGCACGAATAGGTGAGGAGGTGGTATCAGCTCGTGCTGGGCAAAGGGGTATCTCAGCTGCCGGCAGTAATGGAGGAGAACAGTCAGGAACAGGTGACTCATGATTCGGTGTCTCACCAGGAGGGGTGAAGTCAGACCCCTCAACTGCAGATGGGTCCTGAAGACTGGCATGACCTGGCAACAGCTGATCTACATGTCGCCGCCAGGTAAGATTCTCTGCAGTCCGGACTGTATAGGAAACAGGTCCTGTTTGAGTGATGACTGTGGCCGGGACCCATTTAGCTCTGGAAGTATAATTCCGAGCCAAAACTGGCTGCCCTGGGCTAAAGGTTCGGTCTTTTGCTCTGGGTGCCCGTCTGATTACTTGATATTGCTGCTGATGTTGCACAGTTTGTCTGGGTTCAGAAGGTTTCAGCAGATCAAAGCAAGTGCGCAGCTGTCGTCCCATCATTAGAAAGGCTGGGGAAGCCTGAGTCGTAGCATGAGGTGTGTTTCTATAGGAAAGTAAGAAGGTATCCAGACGCTTTTGAATGGAGTGTTGTCCCTTTGCTGATTTCAAAGCGTTTTTCATTGTCTGCACAAATCTTTCAGCTAATCCGTTGGTGGACGGATGATATGGTGCTGACGTGATGTGGTGTATCCCATTTGCCTTCATAAAATTTTGAAACTCCTGAGAGACGAACTGCGGTCCGTTGTCGCTCACAAGTTGTTCTGGCAGACCAAAACGACTAAAGAGTCCTCGTAGTTTTTGGATAGTACTCTCTGCAGTAGTGGACTGCATTATAGAGACTTCTGGCCATTTAGAATGGGCATCTACTGCCACCAAGAACATGCTTCCTTCAAGGGGGCCAGCAAAGTCAACGTGAATACGTTGCCACGGGTTTTCAGGCCAGTCCCATGGGTGTAGGGGTGCCCACTGGGGTGCATTTCTTACACTCTGACATGACATACAAGCTTTTGCCTTCTCTTCAATAGCACTGTCCAATCTAGGCCACCAAAAATAGCTTCGTGCAATTTCCTTCATGCGCACTATTCCACAGTGACCGGAATGTAGCTGTTCTAACATCTGTGATCTCAGGGGTGGTGGAATAATGACACGCCTCCCCCACAACAAACAACCAGATTGGACCGATAACTCCGTCCGCCTGGACATGTAGGGAACAAGGTCGGGTGAGACCGGAGAGGTTTGTCGAGATTTTCCATGCATCACCAGGTCCATAACTTGGGATAATACTGGGTCAACGCGGGTTGCCTTCTTTATCTGAGTAGCAGTGATGGGTGTATTCTCTACCTGTTCAAAGTAGAAGATTTCCTTTTGGGCACTATCTTGATGTTTGACCGGTAAAGGCAACCTTGAGAGGCCATCTGCATTGCCGTGCAGAGTGGATTTCCGATATTTGATTTCATATGTGTGTGCAGAAAGTATCAATGCCCAACGTTGCATACGACTAGCAGCTAATGGGGGAATGCCTGTGTAATGTCCAAAAATTGATGTCAGAGGTCGATGGTCTGTAAGAAGAGTAAACTTTCGCCCAAACAGGTACTGATGAAACTTCCTAATTCCAAAAACAATTCCTAATGCCTCACGTTCGATTTGGGCGTAGTTAGTTTCTGCTTTGCTTAGAGTGCGTGAAGCAAAAGCAATAGGTCTTTCTTCTCCCGAAGGCATAATGTGTGACACGACCGCTCCCACTCCATAAGGGGAAGCACCGCAGGCCAATTGCAGGGGTAAGGATGGATCAAAGTGCGTTAGAACTTCAGAATTTAACAATGCATCCTTAGCTTTGTTAAATGCAACATCACAGGCTTCAGTCCACTTCCAGGCCTTGTTCTGCCCAAGGAGCTCATGAAGTGGTTTTAGCAGTGTGGCTAACTGTGAGATGAACTTTCCATAATAGTTCAGTAGTCCTAGAAATGAGCATAGCTGGCTTACATTTCGAGGTGGGGGAGCCTCCACAATAGCTTTAACTTTTGCAGGGGCCTTATGAAGACCTGCAGAATCGATGATGTGTCCCAAATATTCAACAGAGGGCTTGAAGAATTCACACTTGTCTTTGCGAACTCGTAGGCCATACTCTTCCAGTCTTTGTAGGGTAGCCTCTAAATTCTTTAAGTGATCCTCTTCATTTCTTCCAGTGACCAGGATATCATCCAGATAGCACTGAACTCCTGACAAGCCACACAAGATCTGGTCCATAGCCCTCTGGAACAGGGCGGGAGCCGATGTGATTCCGAAGGGTAGGCGACAGTATCGATAAAGCCCCTTATGAGTCACAATAGTCAACAACTCTTGGGACTTTTCATCGACGTGCATCTGTAAATATGCTTGACTCAGATCAATCTTACTGAACTTTTGTCCCCCAGCCAGGCCTGCGAAGAGGTCATCGATGCGGGGAAGCGGGTATTGCTCTGCACACAGCACTGGGTTGACAGTGACTTTAAAATCACCGCAAATCCGGAGAGAGCCATCTTTCTTCACTATTGGAATGATAGGAGTGGCCCATGAGCTATGGGTAACTGGTATTAGGACTCCATTGGTGACCAGGCGCTCCAGGTCTGCTTCAACTTTTGGCCTGATGGCATATGGCACAGTTCGGGCTTTCAGATATTTTGGTGGACTGCCAGGTTTAATGTTCAATGTCACAGTGATTCCCTTCATACTTCCCAAATCATCTCCAAAAACAGCAGCATGTTTCCTTAGTATAGGGGTTGGACTGGTTTCTTCTTTAGTCATCCGGTGCACTTCTGCCCAGTTCAGCTGAATCTTCCCAAGCCAAGACCTACCCATTAAGGCTGGGTAGTCACCTCTCACCACAAACAGTGGCAATTTAGCCGCCTGTCCATTGAGCTCCACCTTAACATCAATAGTGCCCAACATGGGCACAGCTTCACCTGTATACGTCTTCAGAACAGTTTTTGTTGCCTTAAGCGGAAGATGCTGTAGCTTTTCCTTATACAGTCTCAGGAACCAGCGAGACAGCTGCACCGGTGTCTAGTTCCATGCGTATAGGTTTGCCCTCCAATAAGGGGGTTACCCAATATTCATGTGAGCCCGCTGCCAAAGACAAAACATGCAGTGGCACTTCCTCTTGTGAGGAGGTGTCACCTTGATCATCCTGGGTCTGCTCTAGGGTATGCAAGGTTCCTCTTTTTGTCGGCCAGACCACAGGCCTCTTTTTCTTTTGTTTACAGGCATACTCAATGTGTCCCTTTTTGCCACAGTGTCGACACACCAGGTCCTTACACCAGCATTCTGATGCCTGGTGACCCAGCTTACCACAGCGGTAACATTCTTGACTCTGCACCGTTTTGTGGGTCAGTTCTTGTGACACTTTTTGTACCCTAGGGGATACACCGATGTATTGTGCCTCCCTTGTAGCCAGTTCCATGGAGACAGCAATATCAACAGCCTTCTGTAATGTAAGCTGAGCCTCTGTCAGTAGGCGCTTCCATATAGCTTCACTGCAGAGGCCACACACTAACCTGTCACGCAGGGCATCATTTAACATCTCTTTAAATTCACAGTGTTCTGCTAGCTTTTTTAAAATGGCTACAAATTGTACAACTGTTTCATCTTCCTTTTGGTCTCTTTTGTGGAACCTATATCTTTCAACAATTACCAGTGGTTTTGGGGAGAAATGAGACCCCAGGATTTCCACAATGTCACTGTAAGATTTAGTCTCAGGCTTAACAGGGTGTAGTAAGCTGCGTAGCAGAGAGTAGGTTTTAGCCCCTACAACAGTTAAGAATATTGGCACCTTCTTCGCTTCTGTAATGTCATTTGCAATACCAAAAAGCTCAAAACGCTCAGTATACACATGCCACTGCTCTGTATTCTCATCAAAAGGCTCCAGGGGCCTAGTCAGAGTAGCCATGATTTTTAGTTTCACTTTCACAGTCAGTGCAAACAAGCAGCTTTTTTTCTTTGTTTGGTCTTTACCTTGACTTCTACTTCCTTCTGTTACTGGAGCAGCACCAGGATCCCACCCTCGTCGCCAGTGTTATATCCTTGGGGCAGCCGGTGTAGGAAGCAATCACTTGAGGCCAGAGAGCAGACAGCTAACCAAAACCTCCATTTTATTTACAGAAACAGAGAGCTCACTCAGCCGGTTGAAACCGGCTGAGCTATCCCTTAATAGTCTAACTCAGTTGCCATAGTAACAAAACCCATGACAACCAAATACACAACAGGATACAATACGTTTCTCTACCCAAGCCATGTAGCCAGCTGCCAGCTATGGCTCTGACCCTAGAAGATGGACACTAACTCTAAGCAGGTCCTATGCTTGGCCAAGTTTGCAGGCTTCCTCCTTTTTGGAGAAAATCTGGAGAAGCTGCTGGCTGACAATGTGGCACAAACCAAACAGTCTCTCCCTGCCCTACTAAGTGCCCACTAGAGAGCGTATAGACCAGCCTTCAGATGGAGACACTTCTTTCACACCTCATCCTCACAGAGGTAGCAGCAAAGGTATGACAGATTCCCCAAAGGAAAACGGTGGAATAGAGGTCCAGGGTATAGTCTGGAGGGACTTCAGCCCTTCCCCTCCCCCAAAATTTACTTTGAGAAAGATCTTGTAGATATCTGCCCAGAACTGAAGCTAGGGGGCAGGATTCCCCATTTCCTGGAGGAATGGTTTTCATTGACCATAGACAAATGGGTCAGAGAGATAGTGAGCCAGTGATACTCCCTCAAAAGCTAACGAAGCAAATAATAAAGCAATCAATTTGCAAACATCTAGATGACAATAAGGTGATGAGTAATAGTCAGCATGGATTTGTCAAATTGTGTCAAACTAACATCATAGCTTTCTTTGACAGGTTAACAAGCCTTGTGGATGGGGGGAATGGTAGACATGGTATATCTTGGCTTTAGTAAAGCTTTTGATACTGTCTTACATGAACTTCTCATAAACTAAGGAAATACAACTTAGATGGAGCTACTACAAGATGGGTACATAACTGGTTGGAAAACCATTCCCAGAGAGTAGTTATCAGTGGTTCATAGTCATGCTGGATGGGTATAAGAAGTGGGGTCCCGCAGGGATAAGTTCTGGGTCTGGTTCTATTCAATATCTTCATCAATGATTTAGATAATGGCATAGAGAGTAGACTTATAAAGTTCGTGGATGATACCAAGCTGGGAGGGGTTGCAAGTTTTTTGGAGGATAGGATTCAAAATGATCTGGACAACCTGGATAAATGGTCTGAAATAAATAGGATGAAATTCAATAAGGACAAATGCAAAGTACTCCATTTAGGAAGGAACAATCAGTTGCACACATGCAAAATGGGAAATGACTTCCTAGGAAGGAGCACTGCAGAAAGGGATCTGGGGGTCATAGTGGACCACAAGCTAAATATGAGTCAACCATGTAACACTATTGCCAAAAAAGCAAATGTCATTCTGGGATGTATTAGCAGGAGTGTTGTAAGTAAGACACGAGAAGTAATTCTTCCGCTCTACTCCATGCTGATTAGGTCTCAACTGGAGGATTGTGTTCAGTTCTGAGCGCCACGTTTCAGGAAGGATGTGGACAAATTGAGTCAAATATGAAAGTGTAACTAGGAGACGAAAAAAGAATTTGAAGCACAATTAGCAAAAGACACAAAAACTAACATCAATTTTTTAAGTACTCCAGAAGGAGGAAGCCTGCCAGACAATCAGTGGGGCCACTGGATGATTGAGCTGCTAAAGGAGCACTCAGGGAATACCAAGTCATTGCAAAGAAACTAAATGAATTCTTTGCATCGATCTTCTGTGCAGAGGATGTGCGGGAGATTCCCACACCTGAGCCGTTCTTTTTAGGTGACAGAGGAACTGTCGCATATTGAGGTGTCAGTAGAAGAGGTTTTGGAAGAAACTGATAAATTAATAAGTCAACAGGGGCAGATGGTATTCACCTAAAAGTCCTGAAGGAACTCAAATATGATGTTGCAGACTTACTAACTGTGGTATGTAACCAATCACTTAAATCAGTCTCTGTACTAGGTGACTGGCAGTCAGCTAATGTAACACTGATTTAAAAAAAAAAAAGGCTCTAGAGATGCAATTACACGCCAGTAAGCTTCACTTCAGTACCATGCAAATTAGTTGAAATTCTAGTAAAGAACAGAAGCATCAGACACCTAGATGAACATGATTTGTTGGGGAAGAGTCAACACACCATCTACTAGAATTCTTTGAGGGGGATCAACAAATATGTGGATAAGGTTGATCCAGTGGATATAGTGTACTTGGACTTTCAGAAAGCCTTTGACGAGGTACCTCAGCAAAGGGTTTTAAGCAAAATAGGCAGTCGTAGGATAAGAAAGACGGTCCTCTCATGGATCAATTAAAAGATCGGAAGCAAAGTTTAGGAAAAAATGGTCAGTTTTCACAGTGGAGAGAGGTAAATAGCAGGGTCCCCCAAAGATCTATACTGCAACCAGTGCAGTTCAACATATTCATAAATGATCTGGAAAAGAGGGTAGATAGTGAGGTGACAAAGTTTTGTACCTGTCTGTAATTATGCGAGGAAGCAGTACATTAAAAGGGGAGCAGGTGTTGAATGTCTGGTATTGCAGGAAGGGATTGCTGGGTCTGAATACCAGCCCTTAGAAATAGTCTTTCGGGTCCACCTCGAAAGAAAACAAAACAAAAGAAAATGGGACTCAGACCCCAAGTGCAATAGGGAATAAATGGTTTCACACATTTTACAGGCATGTTGCTGGTGAGTATTTCTAGGATGAGGAGAAATCCATTTCCTGGTTTTTGGAGGAGTAGTTGCAGGATTAAAGCTCTGAAAAGCAGGGTTATTGTTGTTGAGTATATAAAATGGGAAAGTTATTTGTAGATTACAGCAGCAGTAGCACCCAGAACATTTTACAAGAATGACTGAGTGAATAACCAGAGAGCCTGGGATACAGATTTTTCTTTTCTCTTGGGTGTGGTGCTTGAACATATTTTTGATCTTTGAACAATTTTAAGTAAAACTTCTGTTTAAAACAAACATGTCCTGTGACAATTCTTACCCACACCTTACCTGTTCTTATGAACCTTCCCCTCAGGTGATATGTAGAATCTCATTTTCATATCTGCTATTCATATGAACACACCTGGCAATTTAGTTTTTTTGTTGCTTCAGAGAAAACTGGATCAAACCACTATCACTTTATGCAGCATTAATGGGCTTAGTGTTTTATTTACTATAACTGAAGTGCATATCACATCGTCAACAGTGAGCATGAAAACAAAAATTTAATGGGTCACTTATGCTGCAAGGGGGAGGAATAGTTCAGTGGTTTGAGCATTGGCCTGCTAAACCCACAACTGTGAGTTCAGTCCTTGAGGAGGCCACTTAGGGATCTGGGGCAAAAATTGGTCCTGCTAGTGATGGCAGGGGGCTGGACTCAATGACCTTTCAAGGTCCTTTCCAGTTCTAGGAGATTGGTATATCTCCAATTATTACATCTGTAATATGATTTACTTTTAATACTTGGCAAAGTAGTTTTAGTTGGAATAAACAGAGTTCCCTATTAAGACTCACGTTCCTATTTTTTTTAACACTTTCTTATTTCACCCATACTTTGAGACCTGAAGCAACTCTTTCTATGCCTTTGTGCCAGTCCTTTTAGGGGTTTTCCACTGTTATATTTTTCATTCCTCCCCACCACCTTTTAAATAACATTTGCAATTGTTTCATGCATTCAGTTTCATGTCATGGCAGTGTGACCTGACACTAATAAAATCTTTCTGCATCCATAGTAATTAATTACATTTTAGTAATCATTTAAAATGTTCCTTCTATATAAATATATTCATGAGCTTGCTTGTTACAAGCAAATGTCAGATACATCCTTGTGAAGCAGACATAATCGCTTTTGGAGAGGTGTACACATTGAAAAAGTTTTGTAAATAAACAAAAGTTGTCTAGTGACGAGCAGGTGGGAAGGGAGCAAATGGTTTGATGAATCATAGGAAATTCCTACATTTTTTCAGTGGATTCTTTTAATCACACAAAGGGTCTTAAGAAAGTAATTAACCTTTGTTA
This sequence comes from Mauremys mutica, assembly GCF_020497125.1. Lineage (NCBI taxonomy): Eukaryota > Metazoa > Chordata > Testudines > Geoemydidae > Mauremys > Mauremys mutica. The sequence goes on from NC_059073.1 coordinate 298,626,741, forward strand.
TTTCAAGTTGTCTATTCAGTCTGGTCAGTTGTGTAAACCATCACACACAGATGTCATGTGAACACATGCCAACGTGATGTTAGTTACCCAGGAGCAGCGCCAGGGTTTCTGGCGCCTGAGGCAGAATTTGGGGGGTGGCATTTTGTGCGCTGCCCACAGGGCGTGTGGGAACTTCTGGTTCCGCTTCCATCGCGCTGCCGAAGAAGAACCCTCTGCCGAAATGCCACAGGCAACAGCGGCAGTCATTGAGCTGCTCAATTGCTTAATTGCTCAATTTCCGCGGCACGTCGGCAGAAGGTCCTTCTTCGGCGGTGCGATGGGAGCGGAACCGGAACCTTCCGTGAGCCCCGTGGGGAGCACACAAAATGCAGCCCCCCGAATCCTGGAGCCCTAGGTGACTGCCTAGGATCGCCTGATGGAAGCGTCGGCCCTGTAGTTACCCATACAGAGCACATCTATACAGCGGCTGCGAGGTGTGATTCCCAGCTCCGGTAGATGTACACATGCTAGCTGTGCTTGAGATAGCTCCTAAAAATCACAGCATGGTCAGGGCAGCTGCCTGAGTATGTACACAGGGGGTTGGATGGGATTGTACAATTAGTTGAAACAGTGCTGCCTCTTGTATGTAAGCCCTGATGACCAGCCCTCCTGGGAAAAGGTCATATTCCTGCACTTACATAGCCAAGCTAGTTCATTTCATGATGGGGATGGAGGAAATGAAGGAGCCTAGAATTTGTCCCTTGGCTTTAATGGGAAATTTCATAATAAAAGGCTGCAGAATTCAACCCTAAATCTTCAGAAAGCATTTCCTGCCACAAAATCAGAGCCTCTCGTGTGGTCTCATTTCTTTGACCACAGACTTTCCTTCTTCCAAAAAAAAAATACAGCTTTGCCTAGCAAGTCACATATTTTCATTCTCCACTCAGCCATCCCACAAACACATAGCACCTATAAAGTACTCAGCGAAAACATGAAGCCCAATTCAGATCCCAGCTCCTGTATTCACTCTAGTGGCATACAGGGGACATAAAGGAACCACAACTGACTATGGGAGGATTCTCCCTCTGCAGGAGCAGCTTAGGACCACCATATCCCATGAGTTCAAAATAAAGAAAAATCTAATGTCTTTAATAATCGGTTTAATCTAATATAGGACCACAGATACCAAACCACAATTTCTTAACCATAATGATGTGTTTATTACCTGCTACAGAACAAAGTAAGATTGCTTGAGTGCCTTACCTGAGCATTTCCACACTTTTAACAGGTTTTGATTTTTTTAAAATGGAACTTTAGCTATGACTTTTTTGAGTTTCTATTGCTTGTTTTGAGGATAATGACAACATCCCTGTGAAGTATTTTACCCTAAATTACTGCTATGAGCTCTCATCCTTAACCCCATCTTAATGTAGTTTTTGTCTCAGAGTAATCTCTCATTGTCATAGTTTTTGATATGCTGTTTAATCAGATCTGATTTAAATAAAGTCCTTACTACTCAGTATAGTATGAGTAAAGACAAATATAAACTAGTTTTAGGGTGGTAGCCGTGTTAGTCTGTATCAGCAAAAACAACGAGGAGTGATTGTGGCACCTTAGAGACTAACAAATTTATTAGGGCATAAGCTTTCGTGGGCTAGAATTCACGTCATCAGATGCATGGAGTGAAAAATACAGCAGCAGGTATAAATACATGAAAGGACGGGGGTTGCTTTACCGAGTGTGAGGTCAGTCTAATGAGATAAACCAATTAAAAGCAGGATACCAAGGGAGGAAAAATAACTTTTGAAGTGGTCAGAGTGGTCCAATACAGACAGTTGACAAGAAGGTGTGAATAACAGTAGGGACAAATTAGTATTGTGGAAATTTAAGTTTAGGTTTTGTAATGATGCAGCCATTCCCAGACTTTATTCAGGCCTAATCTGATGTTGTCCAGTTTGCAAATTAATTCCAGTTCTGCAGCTTTTTTTAGTCTCTAAGGTGCCACAAGGATTCCTCATTGTTTTTGCAAATATGAACTGGTGGATATTCTAAAATACTGTGGATTTGCACTGTAGTGTAAACAACTGTACATACTGTTATTTTTTTTATTTTACATCTTTTTGTATTATTCTGTACATTCGAAATATGAAGAAACACTCTGGATCACACACTGTGTAATCCCCGACAGCCAGTAGTTCTTCAGTTATTAATCACATCATTCAATTTCTTGGATGTTTGCATAGCCTCAGTCTGACATGAAGAAAACACGCTGCCTCTGATAACATGTGGCTACGTCCAGCAAGGACAGTCTGAGTCTACACACTATCACAGCAATGCAAAAGACAAGACAATCCAAAAAACACTTCTGAAAATAAAACATTTGTTGGTAACTTGTGCTTCTGGGTATTTCTGTACATTATTGGGGAGACCTAAAACTGCCTTGATTGTGCCTTCCAGCAAATATAGGTACAGAAAAAATGTTGTGTTATGTTTCATTTAGGGCCAGATCATGCCGGTTAGCCATAGTCCACAGCTATGGGAAGTGCACAGCTGCATCAAACCAGAGCAATCACCATGAGGCATTGTGCCTTAGGATGGGCGAATTCCCTCCAGAGCTCCTCTGTAAGCAAGGGAAGTACACCCACTTCTACATCTCTTAACAGACTGCAGTCTGCTCACAACCCTCTCCCCAACACACACATACACTGCTCCTCCTCGGAATTTCTTAGTGGAGAACAGCCGGGTATGGTGGACTTCTTCTGGTCACAAAGGGAGTTCCACACTTTGTTGAAATGTTATCTCAGCCTTTTGAAGCCAATGACAGTTCTGCATAAATGCAAAATTAGGCCTGTTGCCTGTTTTCCCCATTTCTAGAGAAGTCATTTGGTATTGTTCACCTTGACTAGAAAAAATAACTCCTTGTGGGAAAAGATAAACATAAATACTAAGATGACTAAATTGGACAGTTCTGAAAACGTCACTGTTATATCCTTGGGGCAGCCGGTGTAGGAAGCAATCACTTGAGGCCAGAGAGCAGGCAGCTAACCAAAACCTCCATTTTATTTACATATATACAGAGAGCACCTCAGCCGGTTGAAACCGGTTGAGCTAACCCATAATAATCTAACTCAGTTGCCATAGCAACAAAACCATGACAACCAAATACACAACATATTCCTCCCCCCCTAATAAGAACATCCTCTAAATAAAACACACACTAGACTAGAGAAGGAGGGTAGACTGCCTCCATTCCCGGCTAAACCCTGGGGATTATTTTGCCCCATAACCGTGGGTTCGCCCTAGCTAAAGGTCCAGCCGATGAGGAGGACTTCTGTCTCTAGGTGGATTACGGCGAACTACTGGTGTTATTGCACCCGAAAGCACTAGGGGCTCAGGGTCCGCAGCACGAACAGGTGAGGAGGTGGTATCAGCTCGTGCTGGGCAAAGGGGTATCTCAGCCGCCGGCAGTAATGGAGGAGAACAGTCAGAAACAGGTGACTCGTGATTCGATCCCTCACCAGAAGAGGTGAAGTCAGACCCCTCAACTGCAGATGGGTCCTGAGGGCTGGCATGACCTGGCAACAGCTGATCTACATGTCGCCGCCAGGTAAGATTCCCTGCAGTCCGGACTGTGTAGGAAACAGGTCCTGTTTGAGTGATGACTGTGGCCGGAACCCATTTAGCTCTGGAAGTATAATTCCGAGCCAAAACTGGCTGTCCCGGGCTAAAGGTTCGGTCTTTTGCTCTGGGTGCCCGTCTGATGACTTGATATTGCTGCTGATGTTGCACAATTTGTCGGGGTTCAGAAGGTTTCAGCAGATCAAAGCAAGTGCGCAGCTGTCGTCCCATCATTAGAAAGGCCGGAGATGCGTGGGTCGTAGCATGAGGTGTGTTTCTGTAGGAAAGTAAAAAGGTATCCAGACGCTTTTGAATGGAGTGTTGTCCCCTTGCTGATTTCAAAGCGTTTTTCATTGTCTGCACAAATCTTTCAGCTAATCCGTTGGTGGACGGATGATATGGTGCTGACGTGATGTGGTGTATCCCATTTGCTTTCATAAAATTTTGAAACTCCTGAGAAACGAACTGCGGTCCGTTGTCGCTCACAAGTTGTTCTGGCAGACCAAAACGACTAAAGAGTCCTCGTAGTTTTTGGATAGTACTCTCTGCAGAAGTGGACTGCATTATAGAGACTTCTGGCCATTTAGAATGGGCATCTATTGCCACCAAGAACATGCTTCCTTCAAGGGGGCCAGCAAAGTCAACGTGAATACGTTGCCACGGGTTTTCAGGCCAGTCCCATGGATGTAGGTGTGCCCACTGGGGTGCATTCCTCACACCCTGACATGACATACAAGCTTTTGCCTTCTCTTCAATAGCGCTGTCCAGTCCAGGCCACCAAAAATAGCTTCGTGCAATTTCCTTCATGCGAACTATTCCACAGTGACCGGAATGTAGCTGTTCTAACATCTGTGATCTCAGTGGTGGTGGAATAATGACACAACAAACAACCAGATTGGACCGATAACTCCGTCCGCTTGGACATGTAGGGAACAAGGTCGGATGAGACCGGAGAGGTTTGTCGAGATGTTCCATGCATCACCAGGTCCATAACGTGGGACAATACTGGGTCAACGCGAGTTGCCTTCTTTATCTGAGTAGCAGTGATGGGTGTATTCTCTACCTGTTCAAATTAGAAGATTTCCTTGTGGGCACTATCTTGGTGTTTGACCGGCAAAGGCAACCTTGAGAGGCCATCTGCATTGCCGTGTAGAGTGGATTTCCGATATTTGATTTCATATGTGTGTGCTGAAAGTAACAATGCCCAACGTTGCATACGACTAGCTAATGGGGGAATGCCTGTGTAAGGTCCAAAAATTGATGTCAGAGGTCGATGGTCTGTGAGAAGAGTAAATTTTTGCCCAAACAGGTACTGATGAAACTTCCGAATTCCAAAAACAATTCCTAATGCCTCACGTTCGATTTGGGCGTAGTTAGTTTCTGCTTTGCTTAGAGTGCGTGAAGCAAAAGCAATAGGTCTTTCTTCTCCCGAAGGCATAATGTGTGACACGACCGCTCCCACTCCATAAGGGGAAGCATCGCAGGCCAATTGCAGGGGTAAGGATGGATCAAAGTGCGTTAGAACTTCAGAATTTAGCAATGCATCCTTAGCTTTGTTAAACGCAACATCACAGGCTTCAGTCCACTTCCAGGCCTTGTTCTGCCCAAGGAGCTCATGAAGTGGTTTTAGCAGTGTGGCTAACTGTGAGATGAACTTTCCATAATATTTCAGGAGTCCTAGAAACGAGCGCAGCGGGCTTACATTTCGAGGTGGGGGAGCCTCCACAATAGCTTTAACTTTTGCAGGGGCCTTATGAAGACCTGCAGAATCAATGATATGTCCCAAATATTCAACAGAGGGCTTGAAGAATTCACACTTGTCTTTGCGAACTCGTAGGCCATACTCTTCCAGTCTTTGTAGGGTAGCCTCTAAATTCTTTAAGTGATCCTCTTCATTTCTTCCAGTGACCAGGATATCATCCAGATAGCACTGAACTCCTGACAAGCCACACAAGATCTGGTCCATAGCCCTCTGGAACAGGGCGGGAGCAGATGTTATTCCGAAGGGTAGACGACAGTATCGATAAAGCCCCTTATGAGTCACAATAGTCAACAGCTCTTGGGACTTTTCATCGACGTGCATCTGTAAATATGCTTGACTCAGATCAATCTTACTGAACTTTTGTCCCCCAGCCAGGCCTGCGAAGAGGTCATCGATGCGGGGAAGCGGGTATTGCTCTGCACACAACACTGGGTTGACAGTGACTTTAAAATCACCGCAAATCCGGAGAGAGCCATCTTTCTTCACGATTGGAACGATAGGAGTGGCCCATGAGCTATGGGTAACTGGTATTAGGACTCCATTGGTGACCAGGCGCTCCAGGTCTGCTTCAACTTTTGGCCTAATGGCATATGGCACAGTTCGGGCTTTCAGATATTTTGGTGGACTGCCAGGTTTAATGTTCAATGTCACAGTGATTCCCTTCATACTTCCCAAATCATCTCCAAAAACAGCAGCATGTTTCCTTAGTATAGGGGTTAGACTGGTTTCTTCTTTAGTCATCCGGTGCACTTCTGCCCAGTTCAGTTGAATCTTCCCAAGCCAAGACCTACCCATTAAGGCTGGGTAGTTACCTCTCACCACAAACAGTGGCAATTTAGCCACCTGTCCATTGAGCTCCACCTTAACATCAATAGTGCCCAGCATAGGCACAGCTTCTCCCGTATACGTCTTCAGAACAGTTTTTGTTGCCTTAAGCGGAAGATGCTGTAGCTTTTCTTTATACACAGTCTCGGAGATCAGTGAGACGGCTGCACCGGTGTCCAGTTCCATGCATATACGTTTGCCATCCAATAACGGGGTTACCCAGTATTCATGTGAGCCCATTGCCAAAGACAAAACATGCAGTGGCACTTCCTCTTGCGATGAGGTGTCACCTTGATCATCCTGGGTCTGCTCTAGGGTATGCAGGGTTCCTCTTTTTGTCGGCCAGACCACAGGCCTCTTTTTCTTTTGTTTACAGGCACACTCAATGTGTCCCTTTTTGCCACAGTGTCGACACACCAGGTCCTTACACCAGCATTCTGATGCCTGGTGACCCGGCTTACCACAGCGGTAACATTCTTGACTCTGCACAGTTTTGTGGGTCGGTTCTTGTGACACTTTTTGCACCCTAGGGGGTGCACCGATGTATTGTGCCTCCCTTGTAGCCAGTTCCATGGAGACAGCAATATCAACAGCCTTCTGTAAGGTAAGCTGAGCCTCTGTCAGTAGGCGCTTCTGTATAGCTTCACTGTACAGGCCACACACTAACCTGTCACGCAGGGCATCATGTAACATTTCTTTAAATTCACAGTGTTCTGCTAGCTTTTTTAAAATGGCTACAAATTGTACAACTGTTTCATCTTCCTTTTGGTCTCTTTTGTGGAACCTATATCTTTCAGCAATTACCAGTGGTTTTGGGGAGAAATGAGACCCCAGGATTTCCACAATGTCACTGTAAGATTTAGTCTCAGGCTTAACAGGGTGTAGTAAGCTGCGTAGCAGAGAGTAGGTTTTAGCCCCTACAACAGTTAAGAATATTGGCACCTTCTTTGCTTCTGTAATGTCATTTGCAATACCAAAAAGCTCAAAACGCTCAGTATACACATGCCACTGCTCTGTATTCTCATCAAAAGGCTCCAGGGGCCTGGTCAGAGTAGCCATGATTTTTAGTTTCACTTTCACAGTCAGTGCAACAAGCAGCTTTTGTTTGTTTGTTCTTTACCTTAACTTCTACTTCCTTCTGTTACTGGAGCAGCACCGGAGTCTCACCCTCGTCGCCAGTGTTATATTCTTGGGGCAGCCGGTGTAGGAAGCAATCACTTGAGGCCAGAGAGCAGGCAGCTAACCAAAACCTCCATTTTATTTACATATATACAGAGAGCACCTCAGCCGGTTGAAACCGGTTGAGCTAACCCATAATAATCTAACTCAGTTGCCAGAGCAACAAAACCATGACAACCAAATACACAACAGTCACCATCTGAAGAGACACAGTGTATAGGACCTTATCCTTGATGGCACGTTAAACACACTGCTGGTTATTATTATTGGGACTGTCAAGCGATTAAAAAAATTAATCATTTGATTAACAAAACTAATCACGGTTAATTGTGCTGTTAAACAACAATAGAATACCATTTATTTTAAATATTTTTGGATGTTTACTACCTTTTCAAATATATTAATTTCAATTACAACACAAAGTGTACAGTGCTTACTTTATATTTATTTTTATTACAAATATTTGCACTGTACAAAACAAAAAAAATTGTATTTTTCAATTCACCTCAAAAAAGTACTGTAGTGCAATCTCTTTATCATGGAGGTTGAACTTACAAATATAGAATTATGTACCAAAAAACCTGCATTTGAAAATAAATCAATGTAAAACTTTAGAGCCTCCAAGTCCACTCAGTTCTACCTCTTGATCAGCCAATCATTCAGACAAACAAGGTTGGTTACAATTTGCAGGAGATAATAATGCTGCCTGCTTCTTGTTCACAATGTCACTTGAAAGTGAGACCAGGCGTTCGCATGGCACTGTTTTACCTGGCATTGTGAGATATTTACGTGCCAGATGCGCTAAAGATTCAAATGTCCCTTCATGCTTCAACTCATCCATGCTGATGATGGGTTCTGCTCAATAACAATCCAAAGCCGTGTGGACTGATGCATGTTCATTTTCATCATCTGAGTCAGATGCCACTAGCAGAAGGTTCATTTTCTTTTTTGGTGGTTTGGGTTCTATAGTTTCCGCATCAGAGTGTTGCTCTTTTAAGACTTCTAAAACCATGCTCCACACCTCGTCCCTCTCAAATTTTGGAAGGCACTTCGGTAGAGTGCTGTAGCTATTTTTAGAAATCTCACATCGGTACCTTCTTTGCGTTTAGTCAAATCTGCTGTGAAAGTGTTCTTAAAGTGTTCTTAAAACGAACATGTGCTGGGTCATCATACAAAACTGCTATAATATGAAATATATGCAGAATGCCAGTAAAACAGAGCAGGAGACATACAAGTATCCCTCCAACACAAATTTAATTGATGCATTATAATTTTAACGAGCATCATCAGCATGTCCTCTGGAATGGTGGCAGAAGCATGAAGGGGCATATGAATGTTTAAAATATCTGGCATGTAAATATCTTGCAGTTCCAGCTACAGAAGTGCCATGTGAATGCCTGTTCTCACTTTCAGGTGACATTGTAAATAAGAAGCAGGCAGCAGTATCTCCCATCAATGTAAACAAACTTGTTTGTCTTAGCGATTGGCAGAATAAGAAGTAGGGCTGAATGGACTTGTAGGCTCTGATGTTTTACACTGTTTTGTTTTGGAGTGCAGTTATGTAACCAAAAAAAATCTGCATTTCGAAGTTACACTTTCATGATAAAGGGATTGCACTTCAGTACTTGTATGAAGTGAATTGAAAAATACGATTTCTTTTGTTTCTCATTTTTACAGTGCATAAATTTGTAATAAAAAAGAATAGTATAAAGTGAGCACTGTGCACTTTGTAGTCTGTGTTGTAATTGAAACCAATATTGAAAATGTAGAAAAAGGTTCACAAATATTTAATAAATTCCAATTGATATTCTATTGTTATAAGTGTGATTAATCGCGATTAATTTTTTTGACTTAATCGCATGAGTTAACTGCGATTAATTGACAGCCCTAATTATGATTAATTATTATTATTATTATTATTTAGATTATGGTTGCATCCAAAATATGCTAGTCTTTTTCCAAAAACAGAGTTTTGGCCCAAAGAATGATCAATCTAAAAAGACAGACACATGAGAAACATAATAAAATGGACATACACAAGTGGAAATGTTTCCAAATATTTTCTCAAAATTCACTTCTGCTGTAAAACTTAAAAAAAAAATTATCCAACCATTGATGACTTAGCTGAACCACAGTCAGGTACAGGTGATTTTTACATGTTCAACAGGGGAACAAAGCTACTTGAGATTATTTGGAAGTTGTGTAGGGCACTAATGGTGTAACCATGTATCCTCTCTGCCCGCTTCCCTCTTCTTGTCTGTCACACCCACTTTCCTCATCTTGGCTGTTTGGGACAGGAATGGTCTTTGTATGTGTTTGTTCAGTACTTAGCACAATGCAGTTTCAATCCTGACTGGAGCCTTTAGATGCTTGCACAACACAAACTATTATTCATTATTATTATTATTATTATTATGAATGATAAAGCATCTAGATTAACCAAGTCCTGCAGCTAAAAGAAATTGACAAAGGTCTACCCAGCATTTCCACATGCAGTGAAAAATGTCCTTTGGGAAAAGCTTTATGGGGAAAGATTGAAAAAAGAGAGAAAATCGCTGATGGGAATGGTTGGTCACCCAATGACTAGGAAGAGAGATGTCAGAAGGCTGCATATTAGTAAGAAGCCATGTTCTCTTTGGATTTCACGGCTGGGAGTTTCTCCATTCAGTGACAGCAGAGGTGAGCAATGTGTTAGTTCGGTTCCAGCTTTCAGAAGCATAAGAGTGTGTCAGCCTTTTTCATAAAGCTCCCCTTGACCTTCGTGTGGTCTCTACAGGAAATTGTACAAATGCCATTAACAAGTGAGTCGTAGGGGAACAACAGGGAGATTAACATAGGTTGAAGAGCTGGTTATTTTGTTAGCTCTTGCAGGATCAGTTCTAGACTATGTGTCAGAAGCTGCAGACCCACTGGTGACAGGCTGCACCTGGGGTGGGAGGGACCCCTCACAGGGAGGCAATGAGAAAGAGTGTTCGGCTCCTGCTCCTCATTTCCCCCCTCTGTACTGCACGCAAAGGGACAGTGTGAGCAAGCTGAGCTGAACCTCTCGCTGTATCTCGAAGACTCAAAACCCTTCTGGCTACATTTTGCCACTTCCCAGCACTGGGGCACCAGCCCAGCCACATGCACACAACTGGTGGGATATAAATGAAAAGGAAGATTTAAGAGGAAAAAAAGGGGGCCAAGGAGAAAGGCATTAAAATACTACCTAGGAAGAGGCTGTGGCTCCTGCCTGCCAGGTGCCTTACCTGATGCTCCTATTGTAGCCCTTGGCTGAGAAGTTTTTCCACCCCCTCCTGGTAGCTGTTCCAGTCTAATCAGAGCCTTTTACCAGACCCTTTCTGACAGGGGTCTGCAGCCCCTGGTTGGGCTTGATCTAGGGCCCCTCCTCCCTTGAGGACACTGCTCTGCTCCTTCACAGCAGGTTACTCTCCTGAGCCGCTCTCATCTTTTTCATGGAGCTGCTTTCCTGTCCCCAAATGGGGCTTCCTCTGGCCCCTTTGCGAGGCTGATCCACTACCACTGACCAGGGCTTCCTTTGCACTCCTTCCCCCCTTCCCTCCGCTGCCCACCTCCTGCCTCCACTGGGGTTTTCTGTGACTCACCCCCCACCCCCCAACCTTCCTGTCAGCTGTGGACCTCAAGAATTTCGTGATTTGAGCCAACCTCTGCCCAAGCGGCTCCTGCTGCTCAGGTGAGAAGATTCCTTCTGGGTCTCCTGTCATTTTTGCTCTCTCCACCTGATGGCACCTGTTGCCTTATTGTGGCAGTTCCCTTCCCTCAATTCTGGCACTGCTGCCCTGCCACTTAGAGCTGCCTGCTGCTTTGTGCTCCTGCTGCTTCCTCCCTTCTCTCCACAACCTTTCTCTGCACCTTCAACCCCACAGCTTGCTCAAAGCTGCGCTAATGTACATTTCCCTCTGCTGCCCTGCTCTCAGCCTCCCCACCAGCCCACTTCCGCACCCAAAATAGTAGTTTTTTATTTCAGCCAACATACAGTTTTAATTATAATCCCAGAGGCAGGAGGAAAAAATTATTACATACGGAGGAGGGGATAAACCTGAGGTGATTCTCAGGAGGCCATGGATGTGCTTGAATCAGCCCTGCACTAACGTATATAAATCAGTAAGCAAAGCTGGTGTTCTAGCAAGAACCAGAGTTAGTGATGCTGGATTGCATCCCCTCCCAGAGGTTGTCTAAATCCCATTTTCATCATTTAAAAAAAAGGCAGCAGGAGATTAGCAGCTAGTATTAAATAAAACTCCACTCTTACCCACCTCCTAAAGAAAACCCACAAACCTCTCACTGCCTTTTAATTCTTCAGCGGACAGTTGAAAATATTTTAAAGTTGCCATAAATCAAGGAGAAGTTTTTAGTCTAAATAAATGAGAGTGGTGCTTTCCTGAGAACTCCCCAGGCATTCCCAATCCAGGAAATGTCCACGATTCCTGAGGAAAGAAGAACTACAGTGGAGGATAGTCTGCAATTTTGTAACTTCACATTTTGTTATTGTGAGGAAACCAAGTATCAACTAAGAATTCAGTCTAAAAGTATTAATTCATTTAGGACACTTTAATGCCAGCTCCTCCAGCATGAGACATTCTGACTTTTGAAATATATTTAACTATTCACTTGTTTAAAGCTACCAGCTTTGAAATAGCTTACTAGAAGTTTAGTTCTAATTAGTAACTGGCAAATGGATTGAAAAACATCTTAACCGTGAATCAAACCATTAACTTTGTTAACAACCCCCCCCAAACAAAACAACAACATCACAAATATTTTGACATTATTTTTACTCCATAATAAAATTGCAGGGGGAGTTACAAGACAGAATTAATCACCACTTGTTCTATCGTGGCAAATTTAAATTGTGATTTCCTCATGTCAGTGACTTATCTACACAGATTTTCTTCTCCAGTCTTCATAGAGAGAGAGAGACTTTTTAGGGACACAGAGACTAGTGCATCTCCAGAGTAAGTCCATCATCTGGTGAGAAAGAGTCCACCTCCCTCAAGCCCCCATGGAAATACCCAGCACACAAACCAGTATTTGGGTTGTGTAGGGAATGGGAGGATTCAAGATGAAATGATTTGGCAGGCATGATGAGGAGTTTTTTAATGTGTCAATGCAATGGGAAGGAGTTATTAGTCATATCTATTACACCTGTGCCATAATTAATTAATAGGGAGACAAGCTGGGTGAGGTAATATCTTTTATTGGACCAACTTCTGTAGGTGAAAGAGACAAACCTATGAGCTACACAGGGTTATTCTTCAGTACTGCAAACAATAATTAGCTAATTGCTTTTCAGCCAGAAGAAAAGAACTAAGAGGCAGTAAGTGATGCTTATGGAGACCTGGTCCTCATAAAAGGGGGAGGAAGTTCATTGTGAAGGGAAGAACCACAGAGAAAAGAGGGACTCCTGTAAAGGAGTTGGGTTGGTAGGAAAAACACAAAACTCAGAAAGTCTCCTCTGGTATTGGAGGAAGGCGATTGAAGACAAGAGTCCAAAAAAGGGTAGATTTGTTGAGAAACTTTGGATGCTGGTCTGAGTTTGTGTTGCCCTGAAAGGGGTTGGACTTAGATGATTCTCAGTTGGAGGGCAGGATTGTGTACAGACAGAAGATCTGCAGGTGGCTTTAGAGGCTTAGATTCCTGGAACACCCCACCCTGACACAAGGGGGTGCCCTAATGGTGTGCTGTAAGTTTGCTTCTGACAGTCTTGGATCCAGATTGTTATAGATGTGGAATGGACAATAATCTAATGAGATGCAGGTAATTCATGGACCCCCACAAATCTCTGGGTTCTTATGAACAGCATCCATGGATGGAAATATTGGATGCACTGGTGGGATCAAAATCTGCTTTGTGTTCTACCTATTAGTCCTTACTGAGAGCATGTTTGGCATAAACAAAAAGAAAACGGTTGGAACAAAAGTATTAAGGCATTTTCATGCCAGGAATAAAAAGTGGATGATCCATTAGTAAAGAATGAGAGAACAGGGAGGACAGGACTAGTAGGAAGAAGTTAATGGTAGTAGCAGTTTCTATTTCTGAAAGCCCCCTGCCCTGTAACCAGGGCCAGAGGAAAGTGTGTGTTTTGAAATGAGCTGGTCAGAGGAATTCAGCCAGAAATTAAAGTAGCTATCCATCTTTTGTTAGAAATACCAGCTCCCTCTATTGAAGGATTTGCTGTTTCTCCATACAGTAAACTGAGTTTCCCCTCTGATTAGTGAGACAGCTGTGACAGAGGGTATTGGTGATAGCTTTGTTTGGTGGCCTTGCCAGATGCTCTGTGCTGAATGTGGGTCTCAGTTACCTACATGCAGCCCTATTGGCCTCAGTGGGTGCAAGTAGAAATCTGCCCAGTGAAGGATACCTCGGCTCATTTATAATTGAAGTATTGGAGTGTCCCCATACTATGATAAGTGACTCTAATATTGATACTGTGAGGCCCATTATTTTTCAGTAATATCAGATCACCAGTTTACAATTAAGGTGTTTTTTCTAGCTACCAGCTTCACAAATTAAAACTGAGATCAAGAGTCAAGTTGCATTATTTTTGGCACCATCTGAAATATGGGACTCGGTTAACAATTCTGTAGGTTGTGCATAAGCCCGAAGACAGTCCAACTCACATTCCTAATGTTGTATTGGGTAGCTCTGTTGCAGTAAGAGTAGCTAGATCTACAGGGGCCAGATCTGTAGAGTAAAAATGGGGCCCTTTCATGCTGTAGTGTTTGCAAGAAATGTGTAAGTGAGATGGCATTCCATACACAACAGTGACCTCTAATGGTTCAAGAAGGTACCCTGCACTTGTTTTTTTTGTTTAAAATGTCTAGAGTAATTTTTGGGTGTATTATCAATAACATGAATGTGTTTAGCTGTCTGTCTTTAACTAGCAGACTGTCAAATAATAGTATTTAACAATGTAAAGTGGAATATAACCCTGGGAACTAATCCCTGAAGATCAGCGAGATCCAGACATAAGTGCAAGCTGTCTGAAAACTTCTATAGGAAGGAGCTGAACTTATGGTCTTAAATATGCAGGATCTATTTTCACTATAGATTCCCTGATTTTAAGGTCAGAGGGGACCGCTGTGATAATTTATTCTGACATCCTGTATAAAACAGTCTCCCAAAAATTATTTCTGTTGAGCTAGAGTCTATCTTTTTAGGTGAAACTAATATACCACAAGCAGGTTATATTCTTGCAATTCATCTGTTTTGGAGAAAGTTGGCTAGAATCTCCCCTTCTCCCCCTTCCCTCCCCCATGTTTGTTGGTTGGTTTAAACACTTAATGAAATCAGCTAACCCAAGAAGAGGAGTAAGGACAAACCATTAAATCCCTTTTTCCTCTCTCTCTGGGAATCTCTGGTATTCCAAGGCCATATAGAGTGAGAAGGCTAATGTGACAGGGTAGCCCATCCTCTTAAGACTGATAGGAGCTGGGGTCAGTCCACCCCTGTTCCAAGATTTTTGAAGGTCTTATGGATACAAGGACCTAGGAAACAGGAGCTATTGATGAAGGGATGCAGTTCCAAGAATAAGTTTTGTCTTAGGGATAAACTCATCAGTAGCGGATTTGCAATGGCACCAGGCCCACACTGCAGGTGGGCCCCGACCAGGTCCACTGTTCTCCGCCCGCCGCTCTCTCCTGAGGGGGGCAGAAGTTTGGTGCTGCTGGCACTGAGGCTCCTGCTGCACTAGGGCAGCCAAGCTCCCCCTCCCATGCCTTTTCTCACAGCTTGCTGCGTTCCCGCCCTCCCCCTCCCTGAGACCGGTCAGCTGTTTGCCATCAGGAGGGAGGGGGAAGAGCGGAGCTGCAGCATGCTCACTGCTGGGGAGAGGAGGCAGAGAAGCCTGGCAGGCCGGGCTGGTTTGTTTATCTGCCACAGGTTCGGCCGATCGCAGCTCCCACTGGCCACTGTTCGCCACTCCAGGCCAATGGGGGCTGCGGGAAGTGGCGCGGGCTGAGGGATATTCTGGCCGTGCTGGCAAGTAAACAAAGCGGCCCAGCCCTGGTAGGCCATGTGCCAAAGGTTGCTGATCCCTGGGATAGGGGAAGCGGGGGTCCAGCATGCGGATCCCCTTGGCAGCAGCTGGGACTCCCCTGTTAAGCAGGCCCATCAAACCCTCACCCTGACCAGCCCCACCTCCCCTGCATCTGTACCACCCCGATGACCCCCATGACACCCTCCCCACTGAGCCCCTACCACCTACGCCTACACCCCCTGCAGAATTTAAAACATAACATCATTAAGTATCCATATGTCCTTAGATAGCGGTAATAGATACATTTCATAATGATATTATCACTAGTGTGTCATTAGCTTTCAGAAAAGACCTTAGTCTATACACTCTTATAATACAGTAATATTGTATACAAGCCATTGATTCAATTGCTTATTACTTGAGGTTCAACCGCCTATGTTTCTACACCAGCAAACCTTTAAAATGGATTCTTCTGAAGGTTACCCCTCAAAGTGAAGTTTGTTCAAGTTGTGAGGAAGGCAACATGGAGGTATATGCTCTTTCTTCCCTCAAATGTGTTTGCTGAAATGCAAATTGTTCTATTTCCTGCCATCTCCTCCCTCTGCTGTCTCGCTGTAAGCTCCCCTGACACACTGTAACCATAATTCCAGCATATATTCATAACTCTTAATACACATTGCAGACACACATCACACAAGAATGTTAATGATCAGGATTAATTAGCTTTCAAATGATATCTCACAAGACATACTTTGTTCCAAGATTATTACATCAGTGTGTAAAGACTGCAGTGCTTAGCAACACAACCTCTGTGAGGTAGGGAAGTGTTGTTATCTGCATTTTATAAGTGGGGACCTGTGACATAGAGAGGCCAAGTGCCTGGCCCAAGATCATACAGGAAGTCTGTAACAGAGCAGGGACTTGAACCAAGGTCTTCTAAATCCCAAGTAGAGTTCCTAGTCACTAAACTATCCATAGTCTCTAGTAGTCACAGCCGATCATAGGCACTAACTTTGTGGGTGCTCTGGGGCTGCAAGAAATTGTCTGTCTGTTTTTTTCCTAACTGGAAGAAATTGTTGGCTCATATTTAATTTGTGATCCACTATAACTCTCAGACCCTTTTCCGTAGTATGGCTGCCTTTACATTGTGGAGTTGTGTATTTGATTTTTCCTTTGTAAGTGACTTTCCACTTAACTTTATTGAATTTCATCTTGTTGATTTCAGATCAGTTCTCCAATTTGTCAAGGTCGTATTGAATTCTTATCTTGTCCTTCAAAGTGCTTGCAACCCTTCTCAGCTTGGTGTCATTCACAAATGTTATAAGCATACTCTCCATTCCATTATCCATGTAGTTAACTAAAATGTTGAATTGTACTGACCCTAGTACAGATAAATCCTCTCCTGTGTTAGATAAATCCTCTCAGTTTGACTGTGAACCATTGATAATTACTTTTTGAGTTTGTTTTTTTCAATCAATTCCGCATCTGCCTTATAGTAATGTCATAGAGCCCACATTTCCCTAGTTTGCTTATCAGACTGTCATATGGGACAGTGTCAAAAGCCTTACTATAATCAAGATTAATTATATTTACTGCTTCCTCCCTATTCAGTAGGCCAGTAATCTTGTCAAAAAAGAAAATTAGGTTGGCCTGATATGGTTGTTCTCTTAGCAAATCCATGCAGACTATTACTTAACACCCTATTATCTTCCAGGTGCTTACAAAGTGATTGTTAAATAATTTGTTCCAGTATTTTTCTAGGTATCAAAGTTAGGGTCACTGATCTCTAATTCTCCAGGTCCTCTTTGTTCCCCTTTTAGAGCTAGGTACTATGTTTGCCCTCTCCAGCCCTCTGGGAACTCACCCATTGTCCATGAGTTCTTGAAGACATTGCTCAGGGTTCCTAGATGCTTCAGTTAGTCCCTTAAGTATATCCTAGGGTGAATTTCATCAGGCCCTGCTGACTTGAATACATCTGACCTCTCTAAATATTCTTTAACCTGTTCTTTCACTATTCTGGCTCGTGTTCCTTCCCCCCATGGTTAATATTAATTGTGTTAAGCCTCCGGTCACAGTTACCCTTTTTAGTGAAGACTGAAGCAAAACAGGCATTAAACTTCTCAAGGCTTCTTGAGGTCATCTGTTAATAACTCTCCTTCCCTGCTAAGCAGTGGACCTACACTTTGCTGTGTGTTCCTCTTACTCCTAATGTATTTATAGAATACTAAAGACATATTACATTAAACATTAACATTGTTCAAATTTGACTTGTTTCTCACATGAACAGTCATCATTTCTGCAGGGAGGTCTCAGTTTAGTTTAGTTGAATGTATGGACATGTGTCTGGTTGATATTAATGTTATATCACCATGCAGTCTGTAAGATCATGTTCTATTCAAATCTGTATTAAGGGATTTAAATATTTCATGCTAGGAAGCTACTTTTATAAATATATTGCAATTTTGGCGATAAATTTTGCAGTTAAAAAAATAAGTTCTAATTATTATTGAATGAATTTGTGGATTACGCTGCATATTGGATTACACCTGGTTAAAATATTTTTGAAAATGTTATCAAACATTCGCTATGAAAAGGAAGTGTCATTTCAAATATAAAGAAAAAATAATTTACCAACCAAAAAAACCCACCACTTTTAAATACATTTTGAAAATTACGTGAAAACAATATTCAAAGTAGAGTGATTTTCCCATTGAAATGAACGTTGAAGTAGACAACAATTTTGAACATTACTTTTTATTTTTATGGTTTTCTTTCAAAATATCTATATGGGATTTGATAGAAAAACACTGGTGATTCCCATTAACACTGTGATCCAAACCAACAAAAAATTCAGGGAAATTCAGAGTTAAGGCTCTCTCTTCATAGAATCTCAGGGTTGGAAGGGACCTCAGGAGGTCATCTAGTCCAACCCCCTGCTCAAAGCAGGACCAAACCCAACTAAATCATCCCAGCCAGGGCTTTGTCAAGCCTGACCTTAAAAACCTCTAAGGAAGGAGATTCCACTACCTCCCTAGGTAACCCATTCCAGTTCTTCACCACCCTACTAGTGAAAAAGTTTTTCCTAATATCCAACCTAAACCCCCCCCTCTGCAACTTGAGACCATTACTCCTTGTTCTGTCATCTTCTACCACTGAGAACAGTCTAGATCCATCCTCTTTGGAACCCCCTTTCAGGTAGTTGAAAACAGCTATCAAATCCCGCCTCATTCTTCTCTTCTGCAGACTAAACAATCCCAGTTCCCTCAGCCTCTCCTCATAAGTCATGTGCTCCAGCCCCCTAATCATTTTTGTTGCCCTCCGCTGGACTCTCTCCAATTTATCCACATCCTTCTTGTAGTGTGGGGCCCAAAACTGGACACAGTACTCCAAATGAGGCCTCACCAGTGCTGAGTAGAGGGAATGATCACATCCCTTGATCTGCTGGAAATGCCCCTACTTATACAACCCAAAATGCCATTAGCCTTCTTGGCAACAAGGGCACACTGTTGACTCATATTCAGCTTTTCGTCCACCATAACCCCTAGGTCCTTTTCTGCAGAACTGCTACCCAGCCATTCGGTCCCTAGTCTGTAGCAGTGCATGGGATTCTTCCGTCCTAAGTGCAGGACTCTGCAGTTGTCCTTGTTGAACCTCATCATATTTCTTTTGGCCCAATCCTCTAATTTGTCTAGGTCCCTCTGTATCCTATCCCTACCCTCCAGCGTATCAACCACTCCTCCCAGTTTAGTGTCATCTGCAAACTTGCTAAGGGTGCAGTCCACACCATCCTCCAGATCGTTAATGAAGATATTGAACAAAACCGGCCCCAGCACCGACCCTTGGGGCACTTCACTTGATACCGGCTGCCAACTAGACATGGAACCATTGATCACTACCCGTTGAGCCCGACCATCTAGCCAGTTTTCTATCCACCTTACCGTCCATTCATCCAGCCCAGACTTCTTTAACTTGCTGGCAAGAATACTGTGGGAGACTGTATCAAAAGCTTTGCTAAAATCCAGAAATAGTACATCCACTGCTTTCCCCTCATCCACAGAGCCGGTTATCTCGTCATAGAAGGCAATTAGGTTAGTCAGGCATGACTTGCCCTTGGTGAATCCATGCTGACTGTTCCTGATCACTTTCCCCTCCTTTAAGTGGTTCAGGATTGATTCCTTGAGGACCTGTTCCATGATTTTTCCAGGGACTGAGGTGAGACTGACTGGCCTGTAGTTCCCTGGATCTTCCTTCTTCCCTTTTTTAAAGATGGGCACCACATTAGCTTTTTTCCAGCCTTCCGGGACCTCCCCTGATCACCATGATTTTTCAAAGATAATGGCCAATGGCTCTGCAATCTCATCGGCCAACTCCTTTAGCACCCTCGGATGCAGTGCATCCGGCCCCATGGACTTGTGCTCGTCCAGCTTTCCTAAATAGCCCCGAACTACTTCTTTCTCCACACAGAGCTGGTCACCTCCTCCCCATACCGTGCTGCAGAGTGCAGCTGTCTGGGAGCTGACCTTGTCTGTGAAGACAGAGGCAAAAAAAGCATTGAGTACACTAGCTTTCTCCACATCCTCTGTCACTAGGTTCCCTCCCTCATTTAGCAAGGGGCCCACACTTTCCTTGACTTTCTTCCTGTTGCTAACATACCTAAAGAAACCCTTTTTGTTACTCCTAACATCTCCGGCCAGCTGCCACTCCAAGTGTGATTTGGCCTTCCTGATTTCACACCTGCATGCCTGAACAATACTTTTATACTCCTCCCTGGTTATTTGTCCAATCTTCCACTTCTTGTAAGCTATTCTTTTGTGTTTAAGACGAGCAAGGATTTCACTGTTAAGCCAAGCTGGTCGCCTGCCATATTTACTTTTCTTCCTACACATCGGGATGGTTTGTTCCTGAAAACTCAATAAGGTTTCTTTGAAATACAGCCATTTTTCCTCGACTCCTTTCCCCGTCATGTTATTCTCCCAGGGGACCTTGCCCATCAGTTCCCTGAGGGAGTCGAAGTCTGCTTTTCTGAAGTCCAGGGTCTCTGTTCTACTGCTTTCCCTTTTTCCTTGTGTCAGGATCCTGAACTCGACCATCTCATGGTCACTGCCTCCCAGGTTCCCATTCACTATTGCTTCCTCTACTATTTCTTCCCTGTTTGTGAGCAGCAGGTCAAGAAAAGCTTTTCCCCTAGTTGGTTCCTCCAGCACTTGCACCAGGAAATTGTCCCCTACACTTTCCAGAAACTTCCTAGATTGTCTGTGCACTGCTGTATTGCTCTCCCAGCAGATATCGGGGTGATTAAAGTCACCCATGAGAACCAGGGCCTGTGATCTAGCAACTTCTGTTAGTTGCTGGAAGAAAGCCTCGTCCACCTCATCCCCCTGGTCCGGTGGTCTGTAGCAGACTCCCACCACGACATTACCCTTGTTGTTCATACTTCTAAATTTAATCCAGAGACACTCAGGTTTTTCTGCAGTTTCATACTGGAGCTCTGAGCAGTCATACTGCTCTCTTACGTACAACGCAACTCCCCCACCTTTTCTGCCCTGCCTGTCCTTCCTGAACAGTTTATATCCATCCATGACAGTACTCCAATCATGTGACTTATCCCACCAAGTCTCTGTTATTCCAATTACATCATAATTCCGTGACTGTGCCAGGACTTCTAGTTCTCCCTGCTTGTTCCCCAGGCTTCTTGCATTAGTGTATAGGCACTTAATATAACCCGCTGATTGTCCCGCTTTCTCGGTCTGAGACAGGAGTCCTCCCCTCTTGTAATCTCCTGCTTGTGCTTCCTCCCGGTATCCCACATCCCCACTTACCTCGGGGCTTTGGTCTCCTTTCCCCGGTGAACCTAGTTTAAAGCCCTCCTCACTAGGTTAGCCAGCCTGCTTGCAAAGATGCTCTTCCCTCTCTTCGTGAGGTGGAGCCCGTCTCTGCCTAGCAATCCTTTTTCTTGGAAGACCATCCCATTGTCAAAGAATCCAAACCCTTCTCTCCGACACCATCTGCGTAGCCATTCGTTGATTTCCACGATTCGACGATCTCTACCCTGGCCTTTTCCTGCCACAGGGAGGATAGACGAGAACACCACTTGCGCCTCAAACTCCTTTATCCTTCTTCCCAGAGCCACGTAGTCTGCAGTGATACGCTCAAGGTCATTCTTGGCAGTATCATTTGTGCCCACGTGGAGAAGCAGGAAGGGGTAGCGATCCGAGGGCTTGATGAGTCTCGGCAGTCTCTCCGTCACATCGTGAATCCTAGCCCCTGGCAAGCAGCACACCTCTCGGTTCTCCCGGTCAGGGCCGCAGATAGATGACTCAGTCCCCCTGAGGAGAGAGTCCCCGACCACCACCACCCTCCTCCTCCTCCTCTTGGGAGTGGTGGTCGTGGAACCCCCATCCCTAGGATGGTGCATCTCATGCCTTCCAATCAGTGGAGTCTCCTTCTGCTCTGTTCCCTCAGGTGCATCATCCACTCCACTCTCTGCACTAGTACCTGTGGAGAGAACATGAAAATGGTTGCTCACCTGTATCTGTGTTTCTGGTACATGGATGTTTCTGGTACTCTTTCCCCTTCTGGAAGTCACATGCCGCCACTTATCCTCGCTGTCCTTCTGTCCCCGCTGCGTAGCCTGCTCTGAATCTTCAGAACATTGTGCCCGCTGCAGCTGATCCTGACGTCTATCCAGGAAATCCTCATTTTCTTTTATGGAACGCAGGGTTGTTATTCGTTTCTCCAGACCTTGAATCTTCTCTTCCGAGATGGAGATCAGCTTGCACTTGGTACAGACAAAGTCGCTCCTATCCTGTGGAAGGAAGACGAACATGGCGCATCCTGTGCAGATCACAACGGCGGATTGCTCAGCATCCATGGTCTCTTCCTTCTAAGAGCTCTCTCCGGGCAAACTCCCAGGCAAACTCCTTCTGTTTGCCTCTCTGCTGTTCGCTGCTCAGCTGGTTCGCAGCTGACTGCCTTTTTATAACAGTCAGGCCCAGCTGGAACAAAGCACTCCCAGATCAAATTGGTCAAACAAGCAATCAAACAATCAAGCACACAGTCAAACTGCCAAACTGCCCCCCCAACAGACACTCAGATACTCACCAGCGCAGTCCCCCTACTGCAGCACTTAGCGTACCTCTGCTCAGAGGGATCCCAGGCAAACTCCTTCTGTTTGCCTCTCTACTGTTCGCTGCTCAGCTGGTTCGCAGCTGACTGCCTCTTCTCCACCTATATCCTTTTGTGATTAGTTATTACAGGACATCATAGGCACAATAGATGAAAACATCTGTTTGTAGACTCCAGCAATAAATGGTCAGAGCAGGGTAAGTTAAGCTTTACCCATGAAACTAAAGGCCTGTCTACACTACAATCTTAAGCAGACCTATGTTAGGTTGACTTACAGAAACTGCAGTAATTACTGTGGTGGCTGATGTCCACACTACCTTCCTTCTGTCAAAGGTGCATGTCCTTACCAGGAACACTTCCACCGACTGAAGAGGGGCATTGTGGGGGATTGAGAGCCCGGGCTTCTCACCTCTGGCAGGGAGATCCACACCTGGCGTCTGGTTACCATGCTCCCAGTGGGGAACAGGCAACCAGGCCCTCAGGGGGCAGCAGGGCTCCAGTGAGGAGCCTGAGCGGCAGCCCAAGCTGAGACCCTGGGTGGCAGCCTGACTTGGAGCAGAGACCTGGCAGCTGCCCAGCTGGGGAGCCAGGAGCTGACTTTCATGGCTCCAGAGGAGCTATGAAATTGACAAGACTGACAGCCAACAGTTGACATAAGGAGCAGTGTCTACACAGACACGGCCTTGCCCTAACTACAACATAAGCCCTATGCCTCTCCTGGAGGTGGAGTTATTATGTTGGTGTAGTAGGGAACTTACATCAGCGGAAGCAAGGCTGTAGTGCAGACACTAAACTAGTTAGGTCGACATAAGTGGCTTTATAGACCAAGCCTAAAGGATTGATCTTTCAGCAATGGAGTTTGAACATAGATTTCAGTGGGAGCTGAGTCAGACCCCTTATAGTTAAATTCCTTGTTCTTAAAATTAAGTTTATAACAAACCAACAAAACAAGAAAATTAACAAATGTTTAACAAGTTTGGGAATTTTTAATAATCTCTTTGAATGCGTGGGAGCATTGACTGAATAAACCAAGTGACTTCTCCGAATGTAAATTCACCTTGCAAATTGTAGAGTGTATCACATTCACCGAATAGACAGTCACCACACTTTTAAAGCTGCTACTCTCTGCTGTACACCAGTGTCAGATTTTTAAAACATGTTTTGACATATGAAGAAAAATATCCAGATGCAAATAATAGGTTTTAAAAAATATTTTTAAAAACCTTCATCTTACCTTAGCACCTGCAAGGTGGATTCATTCTCTTGCAGCCTTAGAAGTTCTGGTAACTGTGATGTCCCTAAATGTTGAATTCTGGGGCACTCCAGTAGAAATGGACCTGGATATGTAACAATGAAAGATATATTTCAGGTTTCAGAGTAGCAGCCGTGTTAGTCTGAATCCGCAAAAAGAACAGGAGTACTTGTAGCACCTTAGAGACTAACAAATTTATTTCAGCATAAGCTTTTGTGGGCTACAGCTCACTTGTTCAGATGCATAAAATGGAACACACAGACAGAAGATATTTGTATTTTGGTCTCAATTGTGCCTCCCTTATTGGGTGTAAGGTAGAATCCAAAATAACTAAGAATAATACAGTCCTGAGCCATTTTTCAATGAGATTTTGTGAACGCTCCTCTTAGTCTTTCTATTTTGGACTTTCAACATACTATATTTTTTTGGTTCTGATTCATTCAAAGAAAACCCCAACTTTCAAGAATGACTCCTAAGGTCTTTAACCACCTTTATTTTCTTTTCTAAATACCACAGTCAATGGTCTCATTCACTCATTATTTACAATAAAAATATTGATATTATATGAAACATACACCACAGAGGGAAGTGCAAGTGCATCATGTGTTATTATTTCAAGGATGATCATTAAGCACCTGGCTGTGCAACCCTTACTCAGTTTGCCTGAGGGCTTGTTTGTCAGCGTGGAGTAATTGATGGGAATAAGCTGCTCTGCAATAGCTATTCCGGAACAGTTCCCTGCGTGAGCACCGCATTCCAGAATAAAAATCACCTTATTCTGGAATAGTTACTCCATTCTGGAAGTGCAGTAGTATTCCCGAATAAAACTAGGGTGACCAGATAGCAAATGTGAAAAATTGGGGCAGACGGTGGTGGGTAATAGGAGCCTCTATAAGAAAAAGACCCAAAAATCGGGAATGTCCCTATAAAATTGGGGCATCTGGTCACCCTACATATTCCGGAAAGATTAAAAATTGAGTTGACTCAGTTTAGTGGAAGTATAGTCTTTCTGTTCATATGTGGTTAACTTGTCAAATTAGTTCTTTTTCAGAACATGTATTTTATCAATATTCCAGATATTAGAATACAGCTTTACAGACCGTGTCAGTGTTTGCACTATTAACTCCATTCTAAGCAATCTTTACTGAAGTGGCAATCTGCTGCAGGGGTGACATTTCAGATTTCAGTAGAGGTGGGGGAGCCCAGCTTTGAGCAAGGGCCCAGGAGCCACTTAGGCCACTATAAACGCTTGGATTGTTGTGAAGTATAAAATGTAAAAAAATCTGACAACTAACTAGAGTTAGAGGTGAATCATCCGCCAAGCTCAGCAAGAATTCATCCAGCACAGGATAGTAGAAACCGGTTTTTATATTTTGTTAACCGCTCTTCAGAACATTATATGCACACAACTGATCCTGTGTGCCAGAAACAAAGAGCTGTGCCAGCTTGGAGTATATTTTGTTTGTTCTTTGTGGCCTTGCTGGTTTGCAGTGCTGAGGTCAACTTTTCCTACTGCCTGAGGGGGAAAGGCAATTTCAGGTTCCTTGGCTATGTTTTTAGCTTCCTCACATAACTCCTTCCATTTGCTTTCAGATGATTTCATTTCTTCAGAAGCAGGAATATTGCTTGCTACTAATTCCAAGCAACTAGATAAATTCCGGATTTAATTTTGCAGCTCTTCTGAAGCACTGTTCAAAATTTGCAGATCTATTCCTTTTTGCTGAGGTTCTTAATTTTTCAAAAATTATTCAGTCTCCCCAGAAGGTCCTTGGCAGTGCAAAAACAGCTGTTATTAGATTTACAACAAATTTTCTGAAGTGGAAGTCTTGCACCATTTATATCCTAAAACAAAAACAAAAACATATCACTCTCAACTGACCGACTGTAGTGAGGAAGATTGGCCACCCACAGACCCAGATGGGGAGGAGCCCCTCACTGAACCCTGGTGGGTAGAGTCACTCCACGCTCAACCCACCAGCTGGAAGTCAGTGCGCGTGACAGGAAGTACAAAAGCTGGGCCGGAAAACTCAGTTGAGGCCCAGCTGGTGGTGGAGCCAGATGGTTCCTGCAAGCTTCCAAAGTTCCTCCTGTAGGAGGCTGCCACAGACCCTGAGGGAGCTGAGGACTGGCCAGGGCCATTTAGACACCGGAGCACGGAGCTGCAAGCCCTGACAGAGGCCCTCTTCCCCGACAACCAGGATGACCCTCTACAGAGCCATGTACACCCTGAGGGAGAGTTAAGAAGTGGCCCAGAGGTAGCCGACCCCTGTCTGGCTGCAACGCTGCCAGCAAGTGAGTCAGTGTGTTGCAGTCAGGATCCCCGCTGACCAGTGGCAGACCGCTCTGGCACTGCTAGGGCCCTGGGCCGGGACCTAGTGGAGTGGATGGGCCTGCGTCCCTCCTGCCACCCCAATCCGTGGGTGGCATCTCCCCCTCTCTTAGGCAAGACGCCTGCGCTTGTCGGTGCTGCGCTAGAGTTAGGAGGCCAGACTGTTTTGCTGCACAGCCTGAGTGCAGGCCTGAGCCAGAGACTCTGTGCTGCCCTGCCCAGGTCTGGGCTCTGAAACTGTGTTTGTCTTTCAACCCTAAAAGAAAAAAAAGAGCGGGGGAAAATGGAGTTTGAGAAGCTCATTAAATATCTGGCTGAGAGCCAGCAGCAGCTACAGCAACTGGTGCAGCAGCCGGGGGTGCAGCAGCAGCAGTTACTCCTGGAGCTGGGGGCCCAGCACCGAGAGCAATAGCGATGGTGCCTCCAGCAACTCGCGACCCTGCTGCCTTGACCTAGTCTGGCCCGGCTGGGGTTGCGGGGTTAGGAGGATTGGTGGATTCTCTGTAACTTGAAATCTTATATCATGATTTGAGGATTTCAGTAACTTAGCCAGAGGTTATGGGTCTATTACAGGAGAGTGAGGGTCAGGTTCAATCTAAAAAGAGGACACTACATGGAGGGGGGGATTTGCACTAGTATCTACCAACTGGCGTTGTATTAATGTGTTGTTATACTGTTCTATATGCTGTGCATTACATGTTGTCTATATTGAATATATATAAGAAAAAGTGATATGGCCTCAAAAGTGAAGTTTAATTATTTAAAGTTTACTGTACTTCTTTATATGTAGTGAGTCCTTTCCTTTCACCAGTTCTTCAGTTTTCTTTCTCCTCATGTGCCCACACATACTTCTCTGTAGATCG
This sequence comes from Mauremys mutica, assembly GCF_020497125.1. Lineage (NCBI taxonomy): Eukaryota > Metazoa > Chordata > Testudines > Geoemydidae > Mauremys > Mauremys mutica. The sequence continues at coordinate 298,653,672 of NC_059073.1, forward strand.
CATTTTTCTCAGCAGTGGTTGATTGCTCTTTAAGAAGCCATGAAAGTCTTTACAAGAAGTTTGTCTGAAGTTGTACTGTATGAGTAGAATTCCTTTCAACGACTCAATATTCAATTTGTTCCTTTCCTTTGTCCACTGGCTTTGCATGATCAACAAATTGTTCTACATTTGGGGGTAGTAAAATAAAATATCAAATAAAGAGCTCTTGAGGAAACACTACCATGCATGGTCCGAACTCAGAAAAGACACTGAAATTGTCAACGTTGCCACTATGGAATAATCGCCACTATGGGACTTCCTTCAAAGTCATCCTAATTACCTTTTGTTCCCTGAGGAACTCCAACTTGTCAAAAGACCTGAAATTGTATAAAAGATCCTTGGGTCCTGATTCTGTCATCTCAGATCTACTTGGACTTCATCAGGAGAATTTTGAGTCGCAAGACTGAGGTCCCAGTTATGCTGGTATGCCCTGAATATGTTTTTTGGACATTGGACTATAACCTATGAACTATTTCTGAAAGAACTCTTTGCAACTACAAAGATCACCATCTCTGCTCTGAATCTGCACCTCAATTAATTGAACTCATGTATATTGATCTTTTAACCATACTGTCTCTTTTGTTTTTTAATAAATTTTAGTCTAGTTAATAAGAATTGGTTGTAGAGTGTATTTGGATAAGATATGAAACATTCATTAACCTGGGAGCTAATGTGCCTGATTCTTTGGGATTGGTAGAATCTTTTCTTTTATATGATGAAATAAGATTTACAGAAATTTTCATCATATTTGACATGGGTACCTGGATGGAGGCCTGAGGCTGAATCACTAAATGGGAACTGTGTTGTTTGGACTTCTGAGTAACCAGTAAGGTAATAAAGAAGTTGTTTTATGCTGGTTTGGTAAATCTAAGTATTGGAATATCCACCAGCTTTTTGGGGTTTGTCTGCCCCATTCTTTCCACCCTAATTGAGTGACCACAGTTGACTCCCCACTAGGATCCTGGTCATAGTTGACTATATAAGACAAAGCCCCTAATATTGGGATGGTCCCAATAATATCGGGACATCTGGTCACCCAACTTGAAGCTCTGATTCCTGAGAGCATATACATATGTCATTCAACTCCCCTCCAAATGTTTCCTATTCTGTCTACCAGAGTCGTGCTGAGAGCTGGTCCATACAAGTTTCAGAAGAGCCTCAGTCAGTTGGGAAGGCACTGTTTGAAGCAATAATTTGAGAAAATAGGGCTAGAGAGGAAGGGTAGACTACTGACTAGTGTGCTAGTTTAGACTAAGAAAAACCCAGGTTTAATTCCCTGCTCTGTCAAAGGCTTCCTGAATCTTTAGTCTGTCTCAATTCCCCATTTGTAAAATGGGGGTAATAGTCCTTCTTTACCTCACAAAAGTATTGTTGGGATAAATGCATTAAAGATTTTGTTGAGGTGATTAATTATTACACTATTGGGGACTATATATGTATTGTATAGAGCCAAAATAAAAAGATCACTAGTAAGACATTTTTCAAGTATGTAAGGAAAATGCATTGCACTTGTACCACTGTAAGGCATTTCATAGAATCATAGAATATCAGGGTTGGAAGGGACCTCAGGAGGTCATCTAGTCCAACCCGCTGCTCAAAGCAGGACCAATTCCCAACTAAATCATCCCAGCCAGGGCTTTGTCAAGCCTGACCTTAAAAACCTCTAAGGAAGGAGATTCACCACCTCCCTAGGTATCCCATTCCAGTGCTTCACCAGTCTCTGAGTGAAAAAGTTTTTCCTAATATCCAACCTAAACCTCCCCCACTGCAACTTGAGACCATTACTCCTTGTTCTGTCATCTTCTACCACTGAGAACAGTTTAGATCCATCCTCTTTGGAACCCCCTTTCAGGTAGTTGAAAGCAGCTATCAAATCCCCCCTCATCCTTCTCTTCTGCAGACTAAACAATCCCAGTTTCCTCAGCCTCTCCTCATAAGTCATGTGCTCCAGACCCCAAATCATTTTTGTTGCCCCCGCTGGACTCTTTCCAATTTTTCCACATCCTTCTTGTAGTGTGGGGCCCAAAACTGGATACAGTACTCCAGATGAGGCCTCACTAATGTTGAATAGAGGGGTATGATCACATCCCTCGATCTTCTGGCAATGCCCCTTGATAGGAAAAATATCCCGCCACCCCGCTTATAGGCCTAGACTTTTAAGCGTACCTTAACACCCCCCGCCCCCGTTGATGCTTGGTGTAATTTGTAGGCCTTAACCCCTTGCCCTACTAGCATATATAAGCAATGGGTTTAATACTTCTGCAAAATGTGTTTGTCTGTATAAAGGGCACCAGGAAGTAAAGCAGAAAAGAGGAACCAAGCGGCCCTAAGGAGCCCAGCTGTAATATGCAGAGTCTAGCAAGAGCTTTTGCAGAAGAAACCGCAAGCAGAGGTCCAAAGGCAGGCAGCTAACCCCTTGCGTGGGCCCATGCTGACGTTCCTTGTATGCATATTCGTACTCTAATAAAGGTGCCTCAGGCTGTCTGATCCAAAAATCAACGGTGTGGTTAATTTTCCACAACACCCTACTTATACAGCCCAAAATGCCATTAGCCTTCTTGGCAACAAGGGCACACTGTTGACTCATATCCAGCTTCTCGTCCACTGTAACCCCTAGGTCCTTTTCTGCAGAACTGCTTCCTAGCCATTCGGTCCCTAGTCTGTAACAGTGTATGGGATTCTTCCATCCTAAGTGCAGAACTCTGCACTTGTCCTTGTTGAACCTCATCAGGTTTCTTTTGGCCCAGTCCTCTAATTTGTCTAGGTCCCTCTGTATCCTATCCCTATCCTCCAGTGTATCTATCACTCCTCCAAGTTTAGTGTCATCTGCAAACTTGCTGAGAGTGCAGTCCACACCATCCTCCAGATCATTAATGAAGATATTGAACAAAACCGGCCCCAGGACTGACCCTTGAGGCACTCCACTTAAAACTGGTTGCCAACTAGACATGGAGCCGTTGATCACTACCCGTTGAGCCCGATCTAGCCAGCTTTCTATCCACCTTATCATCCAGCCCATACTTCTTTAACTTGCTGGCAAGAATACTGTGGAAGACCGTGTCCAAAGCTTTGCTAAAGTCAAGGAATAACACATCCACTGCTTTCCCCTCATCCACAGAGCCAGTTATCTCCTCATAGAAGGCAGTTAGGTTAGTCAGGCATGACTTGCCCTTGGTGAATCCATGTTGACTGTTCCTGATCACTTTCCTCTCCTCCAAGTGCTTCAGAATTGATTCCTTGAGGACCTGCTCCATGATTTTTCCAGGGACTGAGGTGAGGCTGACTGGCCTGTAGTTCCCCGGATCCTCCTTCTTCCCTTTTTTAAAGATGGGCACTACATTAGCCTTTTTCCAGTCATCTGGGACCTCCCCCATTCGCCATGAGTTTTCAAAGATAATGGCTAATGGCTCTGCAATCACATCTGCCAACTCCTTTAGCACCCTCGGATGCAGCGCATCCGGCCCCATGGACTTGTGGTTCGTCCAGTTTTTCTAAACAGTCCCAAACCACTTCTTTCTCCACAGAGGGCTGGTCACCTTCTCCCCATACTGTGCTGCCCAGTGCAGCCGTCTGGGAGCTGACCTTGTTTGTGAAGACAGAGGCAAAAAAAGCATTGAGTACATTAGCTTTTTCCATATCTCTGTCATTAGGTTGCCTCCCTCATTCAGTAAGGGGCCCACACTTTCCTTGACTTTCTTCTTGTTGCTAACATACCTGAAGAAACCCTTCTTGTTACTCTTAACATCTCTTGCTAGCTGCAACTCCGAGTGTGATTTGGCCTTCCTGATTTCAGTCCTGCATACCTGAGCAATATTTTTATACTCCTTCCTGGTCATTTGTCCAAGGTTCCACTTCTTGTAAGCTTCTTTTTTGTGTTTAAGATCAGCAAGGATTACACTGGTAAGCCAAGCTGGTTGCCTGCCATATTTACTATTCTTCCTACACATCGGGATGTTTTTTTCCTGCAACCTCAATAAGGATTCTTTAAAATACAGCCAGCTCTACTGGACTCCTTTCCCCCTCATGTTATTTTCCCAGGGGATCCTGCCCATCAGCTCCTTGAGGGAGTCAAAGTCTGCTTTTCTGAAGTCCAGGGTCTATATTCTGCTACTCTCCTTTCTTCCTTGTGTCAGGATCCTGAACTCAACCATCTCATGGTCACTGCCTCCCAGGTTCCCATCCACTTTTGCTTCCCCTACTAACTCTTCTCTGTTTGTGAGCAGCAGGTCAAGAAGAGCTCTGCCCCTAGTTGGTTCCTCCAGCACTTGGACCAGGAAATTGTCCCCTACACTTTCCAAAAACTTCCTGGATTGTCTGTGCACCGCTGTATTGCTCTCCCAGCAGATATCAGGGTGATTAAAGTCTCCCATGAGAACCAGGGTCTGCAATCTAGTAACTTCTGCTAGTTGCCAGAAGAAAGCCTCGTCCACCTCATCCCCCTGGTCTGGTTGTCTATAGCAGACTCCCACCACGACATTACCCTTGTTGCTCACACTTCTAAACTTAATCCAGAGACTCTCAGGTTTTTCTTCAGTTTCATACCGGAGCTCTGATCAGTCATACTGCTCTCTAACATACAATGCAACTCCCCTACCTTTTCTGCCCTGCCTGTCCTTCCTGAACAGTTTATATCCATCCATGACAGTACTCCAGTCATGTGAGTTATCCCACCAAGTCTCTGTTATTCTAATCACATCATAGTTCCTTGACTGTGCCAGGAATTCCAGTTCTCCCTGCTTGTTTCCCAAGCTTCTTGCATTTGTGTATAGGCACTCAAGATAACTCGCTGATCGTCCCGCTTTCTCGGTCTGAGACAGGCGTCCTCCCCTCTTGCACTGTCCTGCTTGTGTTTCCTCCCAGTATCCCATTTCCCCACTTACCTTAGGGCTTTGGTCTCTTTCCCCTGGTGAACCTTGTTTAAAGCCCTCCTCACTAGGTTAGCCATTTAATCCTGGCATAGCTTATTTTGGTTCCCCAAATCAGAATGAGCTATACTGGTTTATGCACCCTATAACTATGTCAGTACTGGGGCGCTTTTGCTGCTTTAACTATGCTCACACAGTTAAAGTGACAAAACTTTTAAGTGTAGACAAGGCCTAGGTATGTGCTTCTTTTGGCAATGCACACTCGTCATACCAATATGATCAGCTAGCCTGGTCTAATACTGCTGAAGAGTTAACTTTCTGCTTCTTTCTTGATGTGGGTCCAGATTCAGCCTTGCTGTTGCCCCAGGAGGGAGTCACCCTGGGGACCATGTCTCACCCACTCCAGGGTTATAACTCATGCTGCAGAACGGCAACTTTAAAGTTTGCCAGAGGTTCTATAGGAGCCATGCTGGTGGAGGCTGCTGAAGGGATGTTTTGAGTCAGTTCATCACAGCCACCCCCGGTGGTCACACACTCTGCCTAATAAGAACTCTCATTTTTGGCACCTTTACAAGTGCTGTTTTCTATTGCTGCAACCTCCCCACTTTCACACACAGGAGTCCATGCCGAGACTGGTGCCAGCTAAACTGGCACAGACCCTGTGTGAATTTGGCAGGTTGTCTTTAGAGGAAATATAAAACATATGTTCTCCCCAGTGTATGGTGCTGCACCTACCCATTGCTCCATTCAGGCATGCTGTACAGTCAGGTAAAGACCTTATTTTCTCACCACACACAGGGTGTTTCCTCTTCTCCCCTTTCATAGTAACAGATAAACTACATTGACCTAAAAAAGCCACAAGACTACGTCCTGCCCCTTTTGAGTAAGAGGTGATCTGAGAGATCTGCCAGATTCTTTGCATTTAATTAAATTTCTCCTAGGGCCTAGAGCAGATGTACAAACTTTTCAGGAGGCAATTAGAATGTCATTTCTTTGTTTTTCTTCCTTACGCAGATGTGATCAAGGTGAAGTGATCAAGGTGAAGAAGGAATTAATGGGCGAGATCATCCTCATGTGTACAGAGCCTGAGTGAACTGGTTTAACACAAGTGACTGAGGCAGGGGTTGGGCTAAGAGGGAAAGAATCTTATACCGTAACTGGGGCATCAACCCAGAGCTGTTCCCAGGCTGAAATTTAGGCCCTGCAATACGCCATGGACACCCACCATTGCTGCTTATATAACACAACCCGGAGGAGATGGCCAATAACTGGGAAACAGTTTTTTTAAAGTAAACTAATGTCAGGCAGAATTGCCTTCGCTACAGTATCCATCTTTAATCTAAATTGCCAGAAAATTAATAAAGTACATATAAAAAATTATCAGTGAAAAATCAGTCATGTATCCACATCTACATATCTATCATTATGTATTGATCAACATTTTTAATGAAAAGCTTGTGACGATGAGCTGTTTGTGAGGGACCATCTTTAATTATATCTGTGTGCAGTATTTAGCGCAATGAGGCCATGTTCTCTGTTTGGGGCCTTGAGGTGCTAGCTGCAGACTGTAAATGTCATAATAAAAGTTGTGTTTTATGTTTCACAATAATGCCCTAGAACTAGGGAAGGTGCGTGTGACAGAGGGGGGATGCTGGGATTGTGAAGGTGACCTAGGAAACTTCAGAGTGTCGTGCCATCAGTTTCCTCTTTAGCTCCTGATTTTTCACAAATATTGGAGCAGAAGGATTTTTTTGTTGGTTGTGGTGGTGAGGGAGTACTAATTATGTCTGTATTTAAAATGTAGTAGCTTACACTATCAACTAGAATTGATACAATGGCCTAAATTCTGCCCTCAGTGACACAACTCTAACCCCACACGGGTTGCATGGTTGTAACTGAAGGTAGGATTTAGTCACCAAACTCTTAACCCTGTAACAGTTGTCCAACACCAACTAGGTCTGGGTACTGCTGTGAGAGGCACCCAAGAAAGGAATTCTGTCTTCCTAGTATTTGCCTACTATATCAGGGGTGGGTGTGTTAAGCCGAAAACAGTATCTATTATTTTACCATTGCCACATGCAGATATATTAATCTGAGAGTTGCCACACATTGGGGTATTTCCAGCTCAATCACGTCAGGAAAACAAAGTGTAGCTTGTTTTTTATGAATGCTATAGTGGGTATATTCCAGCTGTAACCAGTATTTCCTTTAAGCAGATACCACCCTCCAATCTAGCCAGTTAGGACTGATGCTAGTTAACTCAACTTGACTGATGCTGCACTGTAGTGATTAGGCCCTTCCCATTAGCAGCTGCCTCTCGGAAGGGCAATCAAATACAGTGAAGTGCTGGAACAGCCTCACAATAGGAGTTGCAGGGACAAGCAACTTAATTTTAAGAGAGCTGGACAAATTTCTGAGTGGGATTGTATGATGTGGTTGGTTAGGGGAGCTGGCTTCACAGCCCTGAGCGTCCCTTTTGGTTCATGTTTTATGTTCCTGAAATATCATGCTTAAGGGATTCAGCTGGTCACCTGCAGGGATTCCCCCCCCACATTGTATTCTGGTGTTTATCTCCTTCCTCTAAAGCATCAGAGATGGCCATGGCTGGAGATGGGACACTGGATGAGGTGGGCTGCTGCTCTCAGGTGTTACTGAGAATTTTCTTATGTGCTTAGCCAGCTGGCTCTTGCTCATGTGCTCAGGGTCTAACTGACCACCATGTGTGGAGTTGGGAAGGCATCTTCCCCAAGTCAGATTGGCAGTGAGCTGGGGGCGTGAGGGGGTTGTCTTCCTCTGCAGCATGTGGTGCAGTTCTTGTGTTAGAATCATCAGGGTATATCTTATTAACTCAATTCATTGCCATGCCCGGTGCACCTCTGCACCTCCTGTTCTCTGCCTGTGACAGTTTAATCTCCTGAGGGATTTAATACTTTGGTCTAATTTCAGTTGTTGGGTTTAATGCCTGGGTGTTGGAGGCCTGTGATATACAGCAGGTCAGACTAGGTGATCTGTTTGTCGCTTCTGGCCTCAAAGTCTGACATTTGGACCTGAAGATTGTCTATTTCAAACCAAAGATGATTTTTAAAATTAATTGAGTGGTTTCATAAAATAGAACTCCTAAAAAGGGAAATGGCATTCTTCCTTCCAAAGCGTACACTTTCCTTAAATCATAAACAAAACAGTCTTCAGTATTCTACAGTAATGACTCAAAATACTGTAGAGACATTATTGTAAACTATAGTGTTGTGGATCATGACAGTGTAAAAGAAAAAAAAAGGTTTAAGTTGCCATTTAAGTATAAAAAACAAAGCAGCTGTTAAACTAAGTCTTAGCCTAATATCGCAGAACCTGTAAATGCAGGGGGCTTACATCAAAAGCAAATAAAAACAGCAAAATAGTCAGTGTGACCCTACCTTAAAATAGCAATATTTAAAAACAAAAATAAAAAATACAAAAATAAGCAAAACATAACATAAACAAACTGCAAATGTTTTTAATTAATGCATGACAGTAAAATGTATAAATGCTTGTGTAATATTGTTTGTACTTTAAAAAAACTAAGTCAAAGATGCTCTCTGTCAGTTGTGTTCTTTCCTTGCAATTGCATGTCCTAAACAAAGCTGTCTCTAATTTTGTTGCTTCCAACCTAAAAGTAAAGTCTGTTTCTTCAACAATATTTGGTGCCGTGAGACTCAGATGGCTACGCCCGGCTGAGCAGTGACCGCTACTACAGACCATTCCCTTCGAACCCCAGGTCCCAAGCCAGAGATAAGAGACCAAGCGGTGTCAGAGGAGGACTGACCGTGGAGCCGTCTGTCCCTTTGGGCTCACGCCATGCAAACTTTTGCTTATGCAACAAGATCAGACGCAGAACGGTGTTGGAGAATTGGCTGCCCCATGTAAGGTCAATAATATGCATATGCGCGGCTGGGAAATGTGTTGTTGCCCCAGGGTAAGCCAACGTGTGGCTTAGGTCAGACCTATTGAGTTGAAGGGTTGTGGTAAATCCCTGAAAAAATAACACAGGTGTGTGCAGTCCGGACAAAGGGGTTGTGGTAAAGCCCTCAGGTTAAAAAAAAAAAAGAGAGAGAGAGAGGAAAAAAACCTGATGCATCGTGGTAAAAATTTCCTTTATAAATTAAAAAAAGCCAAAAATAAAAAACAAAAAAAAACAATCAATCAAACAAACAAGAAACCATAGCTAGCAAGTTATAAAAAAAACACTGGCATAGCTTATTTTGGTTCAAAAATAAAACACTGGCCTGTTCAAATATGCTGCTCACAGCTAAAACTTGGCTAACAACCAAAAAAAAGGGGACTTAAATATGCCCAAATAGCTGTAAAATCTGCCAAACACTGCCAAGCATTGATAAAATGTGTTAGGTTTCTTTTCTCACAAATAAAAAAAGCACTACCCCAAAACCCTAGCAGCCTTGCCACTTCTTAAAACCAAAAAACTGGATCTATGTAAAGGTCCACCAACAAAAAACTGCTTTGGTTCCACGCTAAAAAGGCCCTTACCAAGTCCTGCTAACTATCAACACCGCTGTAAAGTTCCAAAAACTAACTGCCTGGACCCATGCTTCTCACTGCAAAAAACCCCTCCGCCTCAAAATAATTCCACTCCTACTATTAACCAGCCTCTCTCTCCTTCTAGTATTTCTTTTCCTCCTTCTAAACAGCAAAAGAAAAAAACAAGGTAAAGTGCTAGTAACCTCTCCCTTGTCCACTGACAAAGCTAACCTGAATTCAGTATTTGCTACAAAAACCAAAGCACTACAGGGTGATGTGCTGGTAACCTCTCCTCGGTATAATGCTAAGCCACAATTGCTTCCAAAAAAACCCCAAAAAGAAGAACAAAAAAACCCCTCGCTCCGCTAAAATTGCCGAAGTCCAAAAATTCCTAACTACAAAAAATATTAACTAACCCTAATTAAAAAAACAAAAAAATTATACACTGGGGAAAAAAATACTTGTAAAACTCATGCTTGAGAATGTGGTATTAATTAAATTTTGGGGTTTATTCTACAGGCTGCGCCTTGTGTTTTTAAATAAGTACTTTCAGCATGTATTGCCCTCCCTAATTAAATTTTAAATAACAAATAATCCCAGTAACTAATAATTTAACCTGTACCATATTACAGTATACCCCTTCCTATGCTATTAATGTTAATGCCTCTCAAAATTACCTACAAATATTTAAACAATAAATATAATATAATGCTATCCTCCAAAAATATTAAAATATCAAATAACAATAATTAATGCTGCACTAAAAACTGTAAAATTTACGCTGCCCCTATCCAGCTTTCAAATCACTTTCATGTATCCAAATTGCTCAAAGGAGCTGCCATCTGGCTAGCACAGCAAAAAGTAGAGGTCTACTCTAAAAAAAAAAAAGGCTTAGCTAAACACTCATAAAATGGTGCAAATAGTGCAGCAGCAATTTGAAATATTCTTAAGGACCAACAGAGCTAACCCAAGTACAAGCTAAAGTTGGTAAATACATGTTATTTCTGCCCTTAGTTTAATAACCCAAAAGCTGTGAACAAAAATAATATTAAAAATCACTAAGGCAAAAAAAAATTGCAATAAATCTAGCATGTTCAAAAATTCAAAATTTCCTAAATGACCAACTAATGGCCATTCAAAATCATCTCAAGCATCAAGTGTGGCCCACTGCCCTTATTAGTGCTTCAAAAATGTCATCTAATTTGTGGCCATAAAAACATACTTAAAAATTTTCAAAATAAATGTGCAAGTACTCGCAGTGCTCCTTCCAAGCATATGGGCCGATAGGAGAGGTGTGGGCTCCCACATACCAAATCCTGCCAAGGACATAAAAAAATGCATGTACAATTAAATAATTCACTGTAATATCTAAAAAATTAAACCACCTAGTAATGTCTAGCCAATTTGTTCTCAGTGCTTCTAAAATAACAGCTAATATTTAAATTGCAATAAAAAAATCAGTAAACATTTTGGCCCTTAAAACCCCCATAGCTTTAATATGTAAAAAAATTAAAGCAAAAAAAATTGTCACAATATTTAATAAAATATTCTAACAAAATAATTACTGTTCCAAGCTAATAATAGCTGCATATACATTAAGGCCACCTCGTTACTAAATATGCATGTAAATTTCACCATAACCACAAAAAATCACATTATTTTTTGGCCTGCAAACAAGCCCTACAATCAAACCTTAGGTATCCAATTATTTTAATTGAACCACTTTAATACCTAACCAATTTCAAAATTTGCGCTTACTCCTACCAAAGGTTCAAAATTTTTCTAACATTCAGGGTCAAATCCATGTGCTTCAAAATATATATTAAATTAAAAGACATGCTTTTCATACAGCCTATAAAGTGTCTATGTACTAATTATAATGTAATATGCTATATAACTAAGGCAGTAAAACAACCCCAGCATATTATTACAATAAAAACATTAATGCGTGCATTGCTTTTATTGACTCTAAAAATATGTTGTTGTTGTAATAAATGTAATAACAAAATTGTCTTTCATGTTCATACTCATCATGCATTATTGTTATATCCAGTTAACACTTATAAGGCTAATTCTAATCCTCCTAAGCTAAAAACAAAAATAGAAAGCTTAATGCAATTAAAAATTTTAAAATGTTAGTTATGCTAAAAAAAGCACAAAGGGAGGAGTGTAAAAGCAAAAAAAACAACAACAACAACAAAAAAGAGGGTTTAAGTTGCCATTTAAGTATCAAAAAAAAAAAGGAACTGTTAAGCTAAGTCTTAGCCTAATATTGTGGAACGTATAAAAGCAAAGCTCACATCAAAAGCAAATAAAAACAGTAAAATAGTCAATGTAACTCAGCCTTAAAATAGCAATATTTAAAAACAAAAATGAAAATTACAAAAATAAGCAAAACATAACATAAACAAACTACAAATGTTTTAAATTAATACATGACACTAAAATATATAAATGCTTGTGTAATATTGCTTGTACTTGAAAAAAACTAAAACAAAAATGCTCTCTGTCAGCTATGTTCTTCCCTTACAATTGCATGTCCTCAATAAAGCTGTCTCTAATTTTATTGCTTCCAACCAAAAAATAAAGTTTGTTTCTTCCACAACAGTTAAATACTGAAATTTTATTTATAAGCTTATGTCCGTTCTAAGTTACCAACACATTTATTTCAGTCCACTGCTCTCCGTTCTGTTCAACTTTTAAATAATTGTGGTCATCTTTTACTTATAAAGGAGGTTTAAAAAAATAATGCAATTTTCTTTGACTTTCCCTGGTCTTCTACCAAGTGATAAGTGGGGCCCTTATATCTCACTGGGTTACTGCAGGAATTATTTGCCAACTCTTCCCTTTCTCCTCCTCTCACTTTCCCTTTGCTTCCCTGGTTTTTACTTTTTAAAGTTGCTTGTTAACATTACAACTGGTCAAAAATTTTCAGATAGAACATTTTCCCATCATAAAATGCCATTTCATCGAAATCTAAACTTTCTGTGGGGCTGTGTCAACCCTGACAAAATTTTATTTTGGGGGGGAAAGCATTTTGATAATGCTGAACAACATGTATTTACAATGCTTAGCACAATGTGTCTCCAGTCTTGGCTGGGGTTTCTACACACAAAAAGAGCAGAACCTCTGTTTTACAAACTAATTGGGGACTGAGGAGTTCATAACATTGAAAAGTTCATAAAATTGAATATCTCGAAATAGCAGTAGGTACAGTGCGAGTTGCAACATGGTGCACTGCATCACTTTCTCCTTGTCCTTCAAACCACAGCAAAACATTTTCCAACACACTGAAGGCCTCCAAATGGGAAGGGATGTCAACTTTTTCTTCATCAGATCACATTCATGCTGTGCTTTTCTACTTCCTCCTCCCAATCGGAGGGGGGGGGGGGAATGATTCCTGTCACTGGTTGTTCGTCAGATTGGTGGTCATAAAATCAAGATTGCTGTAATAGTAAAATGGCCTGATTTTCTGATGTGCCAAGCACCCAGCAACTCCTCGAGAGTTCAAATAAGAGTTGTGGGTGCTTAGCATCTTCAAACTTCTGGTCAAGACTTTCCTATTTAATTCTTCTTATATTCTTAGATGGCATTCCTTGCTGTGGTATCTGAGATCAACCACGACCACCACTAAGCCTATGGCCAGGTCTACTCTTGAAAAGTCTTTGCCAGTAAAGCTATACCAGTCTACTACACCAGCAAAACACTCCAAGTGTGGATGCAGGAGTTGTTCCTGTTCCCACTGAAATGGCAAATATCCCATTGACTCCATTGGGATTAACACAGTTTGGGGTTTGGGACAATCATGTATTTGTGCTTCTCACCTTTCCTCCTTGCTAATCTACAGACACAGACTTCTGAGCTATGGAAGCCAAGGAGTTTATAAACTCTTAGGAAGAGTCAGTCCCTGTCCCAATGTGTTCTGTACAATGCCTAGCATAATGGGGACTGAAGTTGAGTCCTGTAATAAACTTGAGAACAAAAAATAATGTTATGGTAATGAGAGCGTGGGGCCCTAGAAATAAACAGACTTGCGGTGTAGGGTTTTGAGCAATATCGAAGTCCAGCTGTAAAGTAAAAAGTAGTGGTGGTGGTGGTGAAGAAAGCGATGGGAAATGTTCCCTTTCCTTTCAAAGGGAATTATATCATTTTACCCTGAACCTTGGGGGGGTGGAGGATGAAAAGAGGAATCATCATATGGGGCCCAGGCTTAAACTCCTTAATTAGGCAAAACTACCACTGCTTTCCCTGACTTTCCAAAACCCTTGGGCACTCAGATTCCAGCATGATGAGGATGATATCAGCACCCAGATGGGTGGAAAGATAATTATGGGATTTTGTTTTTGCACAGTGGAAAGGGGTGGGGAGCCACAGGGTCCTGTAAAGTCTGCATAAGTTTTCCCAGAGTAACTGAGAGACGTCCCTACAAGTATGGTGACGAATCTGAGCTTCGGGGTGTTTTTCTGAATCGACTCTCTGAACTTCTTAGGAGACATTTAAACTCATTTAAGCAGGAAAGAACCACAATGGGAGGCTTTAGTCCTTTTACCCATTTCTGGTCCCCACAGCAGCACGTCTTCACCAGAAATGGTTTTCTTGCTTTGGGCGGGGGTACCTGTGGGGAAGGAGTCACTGCCAGGAGATGTGGAAAGGGGGCCCCAGAGCGTTACCTTGAAACCTGATCCCCCGGGATGGGGCGGGAGGGAAACAAGGTAGCTGAAAAGTGGGCGGCCGGCAGCAGCCTGCTGTTTATAAGGGGCAGGGGGAAGCGGGCACGGAGGTTTAGGCAGAGCAGCGTCTGGGACACACCACAGCGGGGAGGCTGCCTGGGGCAGGGAGCGGAGGCAGGTGCGGGCGCTCCGCAGTCACAGCCGGGCTGGGAGCAGCGCAGGGAGCAGCGGGCAGGTGAGGCTCAGAACCGCTGGGCCGGGGCCAGTCTCCTGCTGACGAATCTCTCCCAGCCCCGAGCCCGGCTTCCCCTACCTGCCCCCACCGCCACCCCCCGCCCCGGGCAGGAGGGCGCCGGGGCTCGGCCCAGGGCTGAGCGATGGGGACGCTCCAGCCCCCCTGGCGCCAGCGGCGTGTCCGAGCGACCCCCTGGCCCAGCCCCTCCCCGCTCCCCGCTCCCCTCCCGCGGGGGCTCAGCGGCGCACGCGGGCAGCGGGGCCCCTTCCCCGGCAGGAGCGGGGCCGCGTCTCTGGGGGCTGCTCGCTCCGTGGCCAATGGCAGCTCGGCGTGACCCGCGCCAGGGGAGCCCTGCCTGCCGCCGGGACTGACAGCAAAGGGCTCGCGGGCACTGCGGGGGGCGGAGGGGACAGTCAGCGGGTCCGAGCCTGGCGGCACCAGGCGGGTGTAGTGTGTTAAAGTGCTCTGGGCAGGAATGTGCTACTGGCAGCAGTTACCGGTACCTAATGTGAGAAACTGCTATTGGAGTAAACTGCTCCCGGCTGTAGCAGATGCCTACAGGTAGCAGTTTCATGCACTACGGTCCACGTGAAATTGCTACGTGTAGAAATGTGCTACCTGTAGCAATCGTTTATAGTGTAGATTGTAAGAAACAGCTTTTGTAAAAAGATGCTGCTTCTCTCATAGGTCATGTTCTAGACCTTATTTTTTTCTCTTCTCTGGACTCTCTTCAACTTGACCACATCTATCCTGAAATGTGGCACCCAGAACTGGACACAGCGGCTGTTCCGCTTCAGCGGTAATTTGGCGGGGGGGCGTCCTGGTTTGAGCATTGGCCTGTTAAACCAGGGGTTGTGAGTTCAATCCTTGATGGGACCCTTTAGGGATTAGGGGATTGGCTCTGCTTTGAGCAGGGGGTTGGACTAGATGATCTCCTGAGGTCCCTTCCAACCCTGATAATCTATGATTCTATGATCATGGGAGACTGTATCAAAAGCCTTACTAAAGGCAAGATAGACCATGTCAACCACTTCCCTACCATCCACAAGGCTTGTTACACTGTTAAAGAAAGCTATCAGTTTGGTTTGACACATGAGACTACTTGAATTAGCTACATCAGGCCTTTTTTAGCATAGTAGAACCTGTCGCTGCTGTAGGTAGCCCAGTCCTATAGCTTGCAGTTTCTTATGTGTGTGTGAGAGAGAAACTGCAATCTGATGAAGCTAATTCCTACAGATAGCAGTTTCTCACACCCTAGATATGTGAGACTGCTATCTGTAGCAGTTAGCTATGTCAGATTGCCCTTTTTAGCATAGTAGGACCTGTCGCTGCTGCGGGTAGCCCAGTCCTACTGGTAGCATTTTCTCACACACTGCACTCTGTAGGGATGTGCTACCCAGCATACACTGCCAAACCAAAGCTTCCCAAAATACAGTGGGATATCTATTCATGGTGCACCTCACTCTAAATCTGTACAAGTGCTTCTGGTGAGTACTCGGAGTGCTGAGACAAGGAGTCCAGGAGGCATGCACACAAGTGGCATAGTGACTCTATGCTGACATGAGTTAACCCACACATAAAGAGTAGATATGGCCCTAGGCATATGAAATGTTTGGTAACAGGAACTGTATGAGTGTAGTCTAAGAGTCATTCAGGGGTTTAGGCTCAAGGCATTGGAACTGGCCTTACTGCACCCTACAGGCTCAGGAACAAAGAGGCACATAAAAAAATCATTTATTTATTAAAATTTCTTGACTCAAGGGTGTATAACTCATGTTTCACTGAAGTAAACCTCAAGGATTATCTACACTGGCAAGTTAAAGCACTATAACTTGCTGGCTCAGGGGTATGAAATATCACACACACACACACACACACACACACACACACACATCGCAGCAAGTTTGAGTGCTTTAAAGCACTATTGTGGACAGGCTCGGCCAGGAGTGGCTCCAAGCACCAGCCCACCAAGTGCATGCCTGGGGCAGCAAGCCGTGGGGGATGGCCTGCTGGTCGCTGTGAGGACAGCAGTCAAGCTGCCTTCAGTGGCATTTCTGCAGGAGATCCGACGGTCCCCTGGCTTCGGCGGCAATTTGGCAGTGGGTACGCCGAAGGCGCAGGACCAGCGGACCTCCCGCAGGCATGCCGCCGAATCCACGTTACCAGCGGACCTCCTGCAGGCATGCCACCAAAGGCTGCCTCACTGCCGTGCTTGGGGCGGCAAAATACACAGAGCTGCCCCTGGGCTCGGCTCCCAGTGCTTGGAGCTAATCCCCTCATTGAGGTGGATTACCAGGAGCACGGGCACCCACGGCAGCGCTTTGAACTTTGTAGTGTAGACATGGCCTTAGTAGGTTAGATCAGACAAAGAAGAGTTGCATTGACTCGGCATGGGAATGCCTGTGCCTTTAAGAACCCAGCCTTGTGCTTGTTCCTTTAAGAACCCAGCCCTGGGAAGCGGATGCTGATAGGTGCTGTCTGTGAGAGGAGAAATTAAAAAAAGCCCCTTTGCCCCCCACCATTTTTGCAAACACTGGTGTCTCAGTGCCACTGGGATAACTGCTACCCCCTCTGCCCCTGCTTGTGCCAGGGCTTTGCCCTCTGTCACCCTCTGCCAATGCCTCACTCCTGGGCTTAACTCCGCCTCCTCCCCCCCATCCCTGATTTTTCTCTTTAGCCCCTCTCCTAATGATGCCTCCAGCTGATTTACCCCCCCGACCAGTAAATTTCCACCCCCTGCTGAGACCCTGGCCACCCTCCTCTTCCAATTTGCCCCCTTTGCCACTTTTTAACCCCTGTCAAAAGCAGTCTGTAGGATCCTATGGCTAATAAGGGCACGGTGAAGTGCAGTGACTTCAGCAGATTAACTGAGCATAAGTAGGACATTACTACGGAGAGCACTTTATTACACTACACTCGCAGCGGGGCTCAGGCAGTGATTTAAAGGGCCCTGGGCGGTAGCAGTGGGCAGCCAGGAGCCACTGGCCCTTTAATTCACCCCCGGAGCCCTGGGAAAGCAGGCGGTAGGCTATGAATAGTTTGGCTTTCCCACCATGTGGGAGAGACCAGTTGGGAAGCAGAGGGAGGAGCAGGTCTGCCTGCAGTCTGCCAGCACAGCACTTCCAGGCCCAGCAACTGGCCTAACTTGTAACCCCAGCCTGCAGAAAAGCCCCAGGAGGGGACAATCCACCTGTCGCTGCCTGCCAGCAACCAGAGGAGATGGCAGGAGAGACAGGCTTTCACTGCTTCCAGCCTGTCTGCCCTGCAGCCAGCCCACACCAGATCTGGGGTTTTAGAACCCAGGGGTTCCAAGCTTTAAAGACTGTCAGCACTGATTCAGAAGGGAGTGGGCGGTTAGTCCATTTCCAGTGATTGCTAGGCAGGACCTGCTTGCCCGAATCAGTCTCCTGACCACTCAGCCAGAAATAGAACCTGAGGGAGTATCCAGCATTAGGACATGGCTACACTTGCAGATGTAGAGAGCTTTGAATTAAACCAGCCTTCGGAGAGCGCAGCAGGGAAAGTGCTGCATTCTGTCCACACTGACAGATTCAAGCGCACGGGCGTGGCCACATTTGCAGCACTTGCAGCAACACTGGGAGCAGCTATCCCAGCATGCAAGTGACTGCAACGTGCTTTTCAAATTGGGGTGTGTGGAGTGGAGTGTGAGAGGGAGAGTGTTGTGTGTATGTGTTGGGGGAGGCAGAGAGTGGGTTTTTGGGGGGCTGAGAGCATGTCAACATGATGTCTTGTGCATTCAGACAGCAGCAGATCCCCACCCGCAGCATTCTGCAGTAATGGTTGCTTTGTCTCAGAGCAGATAAGCATGCCGGTTGTCAGAAATGGAGCTTTGAAAGGGCATATCCGCATTCATGCAGTGATTCCAAAACAATGACAAGAGTGGCCACTTGACTTAAGGGGATTATGGGATGTTTCTGCAGGCCGATCAGAGCGCAGTAATGCAACACCCTGTTCACACTGGTGCTGCAGCGCTCCAGCGGGGGCACATCAAACGTTATTCCACAAGCCGAGGTGGAGTACCAGGTCTAGTTGCGGAGTCAGAGCGCTCTACATGCCTTGCCAGTGGGGACAAGTAGTGAGCTAGGGCGCCCGTGCCTGGTTTCATGCACTCTAACTCACAAGTGTAGCCAAGCCCTTAGAGTTATATGGGCAGTTAGGTTGTAATTTTGCACCATGAAGGCACATTGCATCTGCAGAAGGATTTTCATCTACCTGGATCATCAAGACCTGCACTGCCAATTCCCAGTATAATAAAGTGTGTTTCTAACAGCATTTTCTTACCAGCCTGCAACATGTCTCCACATGCACCACCTGAGATGCAGGGAACAGACAGAACTGGGGGTGGGAGTGGGAAGAGACACTTTAGTTTAGGAACATTCAGAGAGTATGTGGTCACGTGACCTAGCATGCCTCTTGGCAGAGCCTTTAGTAATTACAAAGAATTATTGATCTCCAATCATTTTAATCATTTAATATTTTCACTGATTGTCTATTTCTCTTTGGTCATGTCCTTATATAAAGTTTATAGTTATTTTTTATAATGTGTTTGCTTATGTGAGTTTGAATTATTTGTGAGTTCAAGTGCTGTAGCCACAACCTTAGTGTGGTTATCCCTTGTCTTACTGGAAGCACCACCAAGTAGCTTGGTCCTTTAGCATGCCAGGAGGGGGAGGCAGGCACCTACCAGCAGCACACACAACTGAGCCCAGGGTGACAAAAACTTTGGAACTGTCCAAAAACGGTGAGGTACCCCTCTCCTGTTTGCACTGCATTCAGGTACTAAGCCAGCACTGACAGGGGGGTTACATCTCTACTTTGTTAAATAAACTTTTGCTCGTTTTCACTATAAATGTATCTAAGTGTCGTGTGTTAAGCAAAGAGGTGATCTGAGCTGGAACTGGTAAGCTGGGGTGTGCTGTTCCTTTCCAAACAGCAAATCTGTAAATACTGTGAGTTTGCAGTGGAGCAGGGAGATGCTCGGAGAGCTCAGGGGTTGGAATATGCCTACCGCTAACCTGTAAAGAGACAGCAGGGCCTGCCTAGGCCTAAAGGGGAGTGCTTGTGTTGCCTGTGGCCACTGGAGTTGAGGAGCTGACCCCCATCAGGCACAGACAAGACTTTCTCGTGCTAAGGGTAGGTGGCCACAGCCCTGGGTGCCCCCAGGAAGCAGGCCACATTGTTGTCCTAATTTTTAAAAATGAACTTAGTTCTTTAGAAAAGTAATTTACCCTGATGTAAAAATAGTATGTAATGATAATATTTTTTCTTCCCTTGGAAAAGTTGTTGAAAGGAAACAAATAATTAATAAAGAAACATAAACATATCTTAATGTGAACTCTTTGAATGGCTATTGTCTCTGAAAGGTTGTGCTGTTTTCTTGTGTATGCAGATTTTTGACAAAGTGATCTACTTCTGCAAGTCTAATAACCATACAACAGAATAACACAATGAAGGATGATTTCATACATTACACAGAAAAGGAACCACTTAGTCCCAGTAAGTTATTCGGTTAGTTGTTTCTTCTTTTGAATGTTAGGCTAGTTGTTGGAAGGATGTACTCCATTGCCACGAAACTGATCCACATTTTGAATCTTGTCTGGTAGCCATGAGGGATTTCTATGGAAAAACAGATCAGCCCTCCCATCGTCCTCCACAAATCATGCTGCCCTGGCTATTAAGCTTTCTTCTGTGGTGTCTTTACCCAGCGAGTATGGACCCTTCTTGGGGATCTGTGTGGAGGAAACAGCATTCAGAAAATATTCATAGCAAGCACTGAATACACGTATTCTCTTTTAACTTAATCACAGCACTGGCTGGGCGTAGCTCTGTGTGGCCTTTCTACCAACTTAAGTGACCCTGGTGTACCTAGTGAGTCACTCTAGTTTGAAAATAACTACGTCTCCCATCCTGCAAGCATTTATACGCATGAGTAGTCCCATTGAGTTTCAATGTGGCCGTTCACATGCCTAAAGTTATTGACATGCATCAGCAATGGGGTCTAAGTGTGCAAATGCTCCACTATGTGAGTCAGGAACCAGTTTACTGCATTTGAAGTATTTTATATAATCATAACAAAAATAATAGTGTCCTGTAAGTCTCTACAAAGATGTTCTAAAAACTAGTGATGGAAAACACAGTAGTTATAGTTCAGGTTGAGAGAGGATAGACAGCTGGTGTGATGTGACCATCTTTTATCCAGTAGTTCACAGTCACCTCACTATTCTGTTCTGATTCCTCTGCCTGTTTCTTTCATCCACTTGTTATTTCTCATCTTATTCCTTGATTATAAACTCTTTTGGGTGGAGATCCTCTTTTTTTGCTTGTGTTTGTGCAGCCATAGCACAGTAGGGTTGAGGCCTGTAGGTACTACTGAAATGCCAACAAATATGTCTGCCTGTTCCACTCTAAGGCCCCAATCCTGCAAAGACAAAGGCCTGGTCTACACCTAAAAGTTAAGTCCACCTAGCTACATTTCTCAGAGGTGTGAAAAATTCATGCTCTTGCGAGACATAGGTAAGCCGGCCTAAGCCCCAATGTAGGCACCATTAGTTTCACAGAAGAACTCTTCCAGCAACGTAGCAGGTGGATTCACTAATCCCTTCAACCATTGTAGTAAGTGTATATGCTACAGAGAGCATAGCTGCAGCTGTGCTACTGTCGCATTTCTAGTGTAGACATACACTTAGGCATTCCCTCAGTTTTTGCAAGGCTGAGGCCCAAGTTAATCTTTAATGACTTCCCTTAAAATTATTTTTTGAGCTGTAAATAATGTTTGTTCTCAGCTTGGATGTGATCTTTGAGGAGGAAAAAATTGAAAGTTACTGACCTGTTTCAAGAGCATGAGACAAATGTGGTTTTCCTGCTTTAAAAAAATCAACAGTTTTGGTGCGCCGATAATTCAGAAAGGGATTTATTGTGCTTCAATAGAATCTGACTTAAAAGACCTTACTATTTGTGAAAGCAAAACCTACTTTCTCCTCCACAGAATCTGCAAGTAATGGCTATTACAATCCTGCTTTCCAACATGATGAAATACCAGAGCAGAATAGCGAGTTACAGAAGAACAAGAAAAAGTAGGGGTTCCTTGATCTTAATATGCTGTTAAATTTCTTGCCCTGCCTTTCAAGAAAGGGTCTGGATTAATTTTTCATTAATCTCTTTAGAAAGAAAAATGAGGAGTCAAAGGAAAAGATGGTTGGCATTTTGAAACTGGTTAGTGCATAGTTTACTGGTTTGATTTATAGTTCTCATTGTTCCTTTTCTTTGCCTGTTGTACGTTATGTTGACAGACGAATGTGCATCCACAATACTGCATTTCGAAAGGGAAGAAAGAAGTCTGTGCAAAACTTAGTATTGCCGCACAGCCATTTTGTGCATTGATCTCAGGTCCACTCTTTAAAAATACGGCCTGTTGTGCAAAGTTCCCCCCACAGCTAACTGCCAGTGCTTGACGATGTTTCAGCACTAGCACCATGACGGAGTGAAATTCACCCATGTTAAGGACTGAAGTGAAGCATGTGCGGTAAGTAGGGTCTTGCCCTGGGTCTCTCAACTGGAGATAATTTTACCATTCATGCACAATGTCTTATGAATTATCCAGGGAAACAAGTGCCCTGTTTTTCTTAAATGTGATAACTGCTACATACCCATTTCTGTTGGTAGGCAGCAGCCAAATGTTTGTTACTTACCTGTGCTTGTTTACATTTTCAATGCACTGAGTAAATATGTGCTGTAGTAGAATGCACCCAGGGAGGCAGTGAGTTGCACAGGTGATGTTAGATACATTCTTTTTTCTGCAGATTAGGGGATTCATCCTGCCATCGTGTCCTAACTCTCTCAATAAAAACTGGCCTAAAATGGTGTGTAAGCTTTTTCTAAGTGTATCCCATGTGTTGTGTTTGCCTTCAGACTATCTAACTCATTGCTTCATAAAGTGCTTTGGGATATCCAAATTGCAAATGGTGCTATGTAAAAACAAATCCTATTCTGTGTGTCTTAGTAGGATATTGTCACAATTATGTGAATTTGTCAACCTTCAATTAATTCATTTTTCTTTATATTCATGTAGTTTGGGTATGCCGATTGGCTGGATATCATTTTGATGATAATAGGCTTGATTGCAGCTGTTGCAAATGGAACAGGGATGCGACTTATTATTGTTGTCATTGGAGAGATGACAAACAGATTTGTGACGATTGGCCAAGCAGTAAATATGTCTTCAGGTAAATAAAATTTGTTCAACTTCTGAAAATATTTCTTAGGGTCTCTTATTTACTGGATTGGCAGAGGTTCAGGATGGAGAGCTGCTGTGGTGTTAAAAACCATGAAGAGCAGAGTGAATTCTGAGCAGTCTTTCCTTTTTACCCTGCTGTATAGTACAGTAGCAAAACAGACACTTGATAAATTACAGAGCAGTACATTTGATAACTGTAAAACTATTTACTACTTTCTATAGCTTATAGTTAATCCATGGAATTCACTGCCCAACGAGGTCACAAAATCAAATTCTGTGATCGGATTTTTAAAACAACAAAATATGACCGTTAATTCTATTTTTCCTCTATATGAGCTAAGCTTATGAGAAGGGCAATAATAACTTACCCTAAAATATATGTGCTGACACCTGGAAGGGCTCTGCTATTTCTCCCAGGTCTGAAAAGTTCTGCACATTCAGTTAGGTGCATTAGTAGTGAAATTTACCCTTTTTGCAGACAGCCAGCAAAACGCTGAGCCACCTCTTGGACCCTATTTGGGTCCAGTTTTGAGGCTTGGGTGGAACCTAAGTGGTGCATAAAAGTCAGCCTTATGGTGTCTGCGTGGATGAATTTTGCCTTGTGTGAGGTACAAGGGGGAGTTATCAACTTCTGAAAAATCAGATATTGGCCACTGTTGGAATCTGAAGGTCAGAACAGATGAAGCTATGATCTGACCAGTGCCCTTTGCATAGTGAGCTAAACCCATGACATCACTCTACAGTAACTCTCTGAAATGACTCAGAAGTTTGCCGTTTAATCTTCCACTGGAAGGATGATGGCCACCATGAAAGTTATAAAACTACAGAGCTGTTGCAGGGAGTGTAGCGTCATACAAAACACCCATAAGATTATGGCCTAAAACCACCATGATTTCTTTTATGCCTGTTCTAATAAAACTGAATATTTTTCTTTGTTATAATTAATCTTTCAGCTGTGATGAATAGTAGCTCTACTTGTCCAGTAATGCCAGGTTTGGATATAGAAGCTGAAATGACCAGGTAAGAACCTCTGCAATTATTTTCATAAGAATAGCACAGTGTAGTTTCTATATTTTTTTTGTCCATTAGACTGTAAGCCAAATTTGGCCCTCAATTACATCTCATTGGCTTCAGCAGGGTTGAATGTGACCTGATGTGTCTAACTTATCTTGCAATATGCAATTGACCTTATGGACTTTTACTATTTATTACAGGTTTGCCTACTACTATGCGGGTATTGGCTTTGCTGTAGTGATACTGAGCACCATCCAAGTCTGGACATTTCTGACCTCAGCTGCAAGACAGACAGCAAGAATCCGACAAAAGTTTTTTTTTGCAGTACTTCACCAGGAAATAGCTTGGTTTGATATCAGCAAGATTGGAACTTTGAACACCCGACTGACGGAGTGAGAAGGGTTTATTTATCTATGCACCAGAAACCTGAGCCAAAAAGAAGTCTGATGTTTACCTTTATAGAATTAGCTACAGGGAATTTCCAGGAAACCTTTTTAACTAAGACCCAAAATATTTCTTCTATGTGAGGGAGGAATTCGTTACCAGTTTTCACTTCACTTTCAGGGTTTCAGTGACATTTCCACTGCGAGGGCTTATGCTGTGAAATGCAATATCTTACTCCTCTGACATTGGCTTGGTAGTGTCTATGAGCTATTTTGCAAACTACTGTAGATAAACAGGTCTGCTGTCTCCAGCTAGTTTACAAACACTGAAAACCCTGACATTGTATGAAATGAAACTGCACTCATAGTTATAGGCACTGTTATCATTTTGAACCTGATCCAAAACCAGTTAAAATCATTAGGAATCTTTGGATCAGGTCCCATGTGCAGAGATTCAGAGGAAGGTATGATCAGGGTATGCAGAGTTTCTCCAGATTTAATGTTTGCAGGGAGGGATATGCCCAGTTTTTGGAAGATGTGAATCCTGAAGGGAATGAGAGAGGCTTGAATTTCACTAATCCTAGTTCCCACATATATAAATAACAAGAGAAAATTAGCATGACACACAATGATTTTTCAATTAATAATTTACTAACACTGTACTTCTCACTGTATAGGATGGAAAAAGGAGATATTTCTTGCCTCAAAGATCGTAAAATCTAATAACAAAATTGAAGATGATCGGATACATAGGGGAACTTAGAGGAAAAAGTAATGTAAAGGTTTTGGGATGATTTTTTTTTAATGGATTATTCCTTTTGGCTATTGCATGAATGAATTGGGTCACGTGTGAATGAGCAGGGGTAGCAATGGCAGAAGTCTATCTGGAGGTTACATCACAAACAATGAGTTGTGCTCTGCTAGTTCCTAGCCCCACAAAGAGCCATTGCTGCTGTTCAGTATCCACGTCCAAAATTCCTACTACCCAATGATTTGAACAGTTAAACTTCTGACAAGCTTCTCTCCAGCAAAACAGAAAAATGTGTGAGGAGGAGGCATTCATCAAAGTTAACAAATCTCTTTTTAATTAACAGTGACATTAACACCATCCACGAAGGCATTGGAGACAAGTTCTGTATATTTGTACAATTATTTTCCACGTTTCTGACAGGGATTGTTATAGGATTCGTCTACGGATGGAAACTGACTTTGGTGATTTTGTCAGTTAGCCCTCTCCTTGTTGCAGCAGCAGCAGTTGGATCATTTGTAAGTGCTGAGGAAAAACAAATAAGAATTTTACCTCTAAAAACAGAGGGAATGACCCCCAAAGCAATATGACCCCAAAGTTTGGAGAGCATGGAAAGCAGCCCTTCTCCTACTCCACTGGCTCCTGCCCCAAAATTTGCAGAGCTCTGTCTACACTGAGCATGAGCGGGCAGGCATTAGCATGCCATGGAGGCCTGGACTTCTTCCAGTTAACACCACTCACCACATGGGAAGAGGATGATCAGCATTCATCAACTGTGACCACATTAGTAGATATTGCTTGTAATGCACAGAAAAATTTACAAAATGTTTCCATGTATAGATTGTGTTGGTTTTCGCTCCCTCTTTCCCCCACCTAAGCACTGAAAATGGTGGAGGAAGAAACAGGATTGTGACCTGTAATTAAGATAGCTAAGTTATTTACATGGCCTCCATTACTATAGTTTCTGAGTGCCACACAAGCTTCATCATGTTTAGCCTCACAACACCATGCAAGAGAGGGGATTCTCATGTTACACATGGAGAAGTGAAAAACGGAGAAAAATTACTTACCCAAAGTTGCCCAGGAAAAGTGTATTGGAGTGGGGACTTGAACCCAGGTTTGCTAAATTCTAGGCTCTTTTGCTAACGGTTTGATCACCCTTTGTATCAGTACATAATTTACACCATTTAAATAGATTTTCATAAAATACTTTCCCCTTCCCCCCACCCTCCCAATTTTCCAGTTCCTGTCATCATTCACTACAAAAGAGCTGACTGCTTATGCTAGAGCAGGAGCTGTGGCGGAAGAAATTTTGACATCTATCAGAACAGTTGTTGCTTTCAATGGAGAGATGAAGGCATTAGCAAAGTGAGTTTTTTTAACTAATTATTGATTGTACATAATATTTGGGAAAGTGATGTGGTTATTTAAAAAAAAATCAAAGATGATCAATCAGTTTATCTCCCAGACAGCTGAGAAATTCAGATGAAGATAAATATGATCATATGGAAGGAGATGTTTTCTGTCACTCATGAATATTTGCAATCACTCAATTGACCTACATTATGGAGGGACATTGTAAGGCCCAATTTCCCTCTGACACTAACCTGAAGTTGAATTTGGAAGCTGAGGCTACAGAAAATGCAATCTTCTCTAAGGCTCCAGTCCAACAAAGCACTTATGCAAATACTTTAAGCACATGCACACTCCCACTGAAATCATCAATTAAAGTGTTTACAGTTAAGTTCATGCTTTACTGGATCATGAGCTTAGGTAAGATTTCCTATCACTTTCCTATGTCATCGACTTCAAGGGGGCTACCCACATGCTTAATTACGTGCTTAGTGCTTTGCAAATAATCCTCCTCTTGATCTAATCTGAACAGCACCAATGATAACCCAGCATTATATGTGGAAGAAATTAATTGCACATCATTTTAGGATCCCTTCACTACTGCGTAAACTGTGCCATTCATTTTGGGCCTTCCCACTTTTGGTCAGGGCATTTTTGTACATAATATATGTGTCGAGAGGTTCCCCCAAAGCTTCTGAGCATGTCATTGAACAATAAAATGATATGCATGTCCTCCTGAAATGTTCTGGGAACATTGCTGGGCTGAGCGGTGCTTTCTATAATGCCCTTCAGAAGCTAAAGGGGATTAGTTATACTTTTGGCCTGGCAATGAGTTGTTGTCTGCATTATGTGAAGAAGTACTTCATTCTGTAAGTTTTAAACCTACTACCTATTAATTTCATTGGGTATCCCTGGTTCTTATATTACATGAAGGGGTAAATAAGAATTTCCTATTCACTTTCCCTTCATTCATTTTCTAGACCTCTATCATATCCTCTCTTAGTCATCTCTTTTCTAAGATGAACAGTCCAGTCTTTTTAATCTCTCCTCAGATGGAAGTTGTTCCAAACCACTAATAATTTTTGTTGCCCTTCTCTGTACCTTTTCTAATTCTAGTATATCTTATTTGAGATGGAGCAACCAGAACTGCACACATTATCTGAGGTGTGGGCATATCATGGATTTACACAGTGGCATTATGATATTTTCTCTCTTATTAGTGATCCCTTTCCTAATGGTTCCTAACATTCTGTTAGCTTTTTAGACAGCTGCTGGACATTGAGCAAATGTTTTCAGAGAATTGTCCATGATGTCTACAAGATCTTTCTTTAATTGTATCAGTTAAATTAGGCCCGATCGTTCTTTATGTATAGTTGGGATTGTTTTCCAATGTGCATTACTTTGCATTTATCAACATTGAATTTCATCTGCCATTTTGTTGCCCAGTCACACAGTTTTGTGAGATGCCTTTGTAGCTCTTTGCAGTCAGCTCTGGACTTAACTATGTTGAATAATTTTGTATCATCTGTAATTTTTGCACCTCATTGTTCACCCTCTTTTTTCATATAATTTATGAATATGTGAACAGCACAGGACTCTGTACAGGGTCCCCAAAGGATCTATAATTTTTCTCTCCCTGCTGTGAAAACTGACCATTTATTCCTACCCTGTGTTTCCTATCATTCTTATCCCAAATCTTTGCTTAAGAGCCTTTGTTTAGGACCTTGGTGTGGACTTTCTGAACTGGATCACCCATGTCCACACGCTTGCTGAAACTTTCAAAGAATTTTAATAGATTGGTGAGGCACAATTTCCATTTACAAAGTTTTGTTGACTGTTCCCCAACATATCATGTGTGCCTGATAATTCACTCAGAGCAGCCATGGGCCAGATCCTCTGTTGATGTAAAATCAATGAAGCTGTGTTGATTCACACCATCTAAGAATCTGGATAATTGATTTTTATGGCAGAAAACCCTGGAAGCATGAGAGGAAGCTAGGGAACTGAATGTCATCTGGGTACATACCAAATTTAACATTTATCATCTGTTTTCAGATATGATGTTAACCTGGAGAATGCTAGGAAAGTTGGAGTAAAAAAATCCATTACCACATACACATCTTTGGGTTTCACAGAGTTTATTTCATTTGGAGCCTTTGCTCTTGCATTTTGGTACGGAATCAAACTCACAGTGGAGGAGAAAGAGAATTATGACATTGGACATGTGCTAATTGTAAGTACAGCACAGTATAGTCTGATTAACTGAGGCAAACTTTTTAAAAATGGTCTATAAATTAAGTACTGCATAAAAAGATCTATAATTTCTGCTGAGGCACAACATACCTATCAGACTAAGTCTTAAAACATGTTTTAATATAAATCAACAGAAATGTTGAATCTACATACTTAAGACCTCAAAGTTCCTAAACAAATATCTCATTTGGTCACTGTCATGCTGTCTGGAGTGATGCACGACCATGAGTGCCTACCTCAGGGCAGGCTGTCAGAAAACAGGGTAGACACCCTAAACTGGTGCTGTGTTCTATAATTAGATTTCACCAAGCCAGTAACAAATGTGATTTCCTGGATCATTACACCAGTCTTACCATGGAGTCACAGACAGACTCTCCAGTCTATCTTGCCACACAGACAAACCCGACTTTGTGATAAAAGGTCATTTACACCAAAAATCACACCACATTCAGGTTGCTTCCAGTCCCAGAGACTAATCACTTATCCCAGATCAATTGGTATCCTAGATTTTATACCAAAGACAATGCTGGTAGACAATTCTGTAGTAAACTAACTAAAGATTTATTAGCTAAAAAAAGGTAATACGAGTTATTGAGAGATTAAAGCAGATAAAATATATGTACAAATGAGTCAGTTTATAATTTCAAATGATAGCAGAAATGTAGTGATCTGCCAGTTTTGCAAAAGTCTCTCAGTGTTCAGGGAATCTCCATCTCTATGTTCATTTATTTTGCCCTGTTAGAATCCAAACAGTGCAGAGATGAAGGATTTTTCCCTGAATCCATACTCATAGTTTTCTTCCAAAAGAAAACAAGCTGACAGAGTCAATACCCATGTGGGCTTTTCCTTTGATGGCAGAGAGTGAGGAATACATTTGGAGTCTTTGACCTTTGATCATCACACACAATGACCACTTGCTTTGAAATTAACACTTTTCTGTTAAATTCTTCATTTGCATTCCACAAGACTTCTTTCTCATTTGATGGATTATTTACTGACAGGGGCATACACTATGTGAATGTTTGCTACAGCATTATAACGGGATCCAGATAAGTGTTTAACTAATGCATTGTTTTCAGTGCATTAACATCCCATTAGTTTTCATGAAGTTTAAACACCAAATACATTCTTATACATGTAACAATAACTTTGCTCTATACTAATACACATGTGAATTGGCCTGGCTTCCAGCTATGCATCTGTAATCACTGAGTGAGGTCTGGGGTTTTGGCATGAGCTGGCGCCTGGTCTGCTAGTGTCACAGCCATGGGACCATCTTTCATTTTTTTAAATCCCTGCAAGGGATTTTTGTACTTTATCAAAATTTTTAGATTATTTTTCCTTTGGAAAGGAATAAGGCCCTGATCCTGCAAAGACTTAGGTATGTGTGTTATGCACTGTGAGTAGCCCCACTGACTTCTGATGAGAACTTGGCTTCAGTGGAACTAGTCACAAGGCATAATGTTACGTGTGCACTTTGAAGGACTGGGGCCTCAGGAAACTGTCGATTAACTCTCTTTGAGGACGCTGAGGTTTTTATTATTGCAAAGAGATGGAGAGATGTCTAATTTCACTATTTATTCTCTTAATGGGAGTTAATGAAAACAGGAGCAATAAAAAAAGCTAATCCAACTGTTAAAGGGCATGTGGGTGCACACAATAGCTACATTCACCACGTCCTGTGTCAAATCCAGCGAACGAATAAAAACTGGGGGAGCTGGAAAAATGCAGTCTGAAATCTTAGTTTTGATTTTCTTTTTTATATTTTTTTTTTCTGGAAAAGCTCTTACAGAACCACCAGGATTACCATGACATTTAACACTAAGGAAACTGCAGGTCTGGAACCACTGTACACTAGCTCCTGTTTTGTTTCCCTGTAGGTATTATTCTGTCTGCTCCGTGGCGCATTCTACCTCATCCAGGGCTTCCCACACTTGGAATGTGTTGCCAGTGCTCGAGGTGCTGCCTATGAGGTGTACAAGGTCATCA
Source organism: Mauremys mutica (assembly GCF_020497125.1). Taxonomy (NCBI): domain Eukaryota; kingdom Metazoa; phylum Chordata; order Testudines; family Geoemydidae; genus Mauremys; species Mauremys mutica. The sequence goes on from NC_059073.1 coordinate 298,683,987, forward strand.
GTAAGGTACTGTGACAGACCCAGACCAGTGGGGTACAAGAGTCTGGTAGAGGGCAAATATACTGGTCACTGGATGAACAATTTTCTGTTCCCTGAGTGACCAGAGCAGGGGCTTCCCTAGAGCAATCAGGAACCTGCTAGAACTAAATAAGACCAGCAAGCTAATCAAGACACCTGGAGCCAATTAAGAACTTTCTAGAATCAATTATGGCAGGCAGGCTAATCAGGACACCTGCTTTAAAGAGGACCTCCCATCAGTTAGTAGGGGTGTGTGCAAGGACCAGGGAGCGAGAAGCCGTGCTGCTGGAGGAGTGGAGAGTTCAAGCGTGATCAGGCTTCAGGAGGAAGATCCTGCAGTGAGGATAAAGAAGGTGCTGGGGAAGGCCATGAGGAAGTAGCCAAGGGAGATGTAGCTGTCATGCAGCTGATACAGGGACCATTATAGACAGCTGCTATCCACAGGGCCCTGGGCTTGAACCCCAGGTAGAGGGTGGGCCTGGGTTTCCCCCATCCCCCCAACTCTTGATAGGACACAGGAGGAGTTGACTTGGTCTGTGAGAAACACCAGAAGGGAAAATCTGAATTGGAAAGGGATCTGGCCTGTCCCCAAGCCACTAGGTTTCCCCCATGCTGGCCACTGGTGAGGTTAGGTGAGTGGACAGCAGGTTTGAGCACTATCAAAAGTAGCCAAACTGAGGGCTGCCATGAATCTCTGAGGCAAGCAAATCCACCTGTAAGTTCAGGACCCACCAAGGCAGATGAGGAACTTTGTCATTTAATGTCACTTTTCTAGCAGTCTGAAATTTCTGATTTATTTCTCAAAAAATTCAAAAAGTGAACGAACTGCATAGACTCAGACCACTGAAAACAAAAGTAAGATGACATTTCTCTTCATATTAAGGAGAGACGAGCCTTAACCAAAGCCCTAAATGAGCTTATTTCAAACTTGGGGGAAACTGAGATCTATAGCTCAACTTTACAGATTGGGGCCCTCGTTCCTGTTAGGTTTGTCACTCCCTCATTTATTTATTTTTTTAGAGTAAGTGGTGAAGAGCTAAGTGAAATGACATTGCTCTTTAAAACACAAGTATGTGGAGTGGTCATGATTTCAGTTCAACTGCTTTTGATTTGGTGATTAACAGTACTGTTGAAGTATCAGAGGGGTAGCCGTGTTAGTCTGTATCTGTAAAAGCAGCAAAGAGTCCTGTGGCACCTTATAGGCTAACAGACGTTTTGGAGCATGAGCATTCGTGGGTGAATACCCACTTTGTCAGATGCATGACAATGCATGCTGTTGAAAGCTCTGGTAATACTGTTGCTGGGGAAGAGGGATGCCACACTTTCAGTAACTAACTCTTAGAATTTTGTACAGCAGTTTGTTATATATCTGAAGTCCCAGGTTCCTATTAGGTTAGAACAAAGGGCTGAATTTTGTCCTCTGTTATGGCAATAAATGCTGATGGGTGTCAGTGAGGTTGTGTGAATATAACAAAGGGTGGAATTTTGCCCAGAGAAACTGAATTAAGGGTGATCAAACTCTGTGTAACCACCTCTGATGTTGGTTGTTCCTGACCTATTACACTAAGCAAGTCATTAGGGGACTCGCCTCAGACTACAGCAACAATGGCTATAGAGACTCAGAACTCTGTTTCCCAGATTGTCTAGAATCCTGGATGGAGATAGAACAAGCTGGAAGCTACTACCAGAAAACAGAACTCTGAGACAAAGGGTTTGGTTTTATTTTTGGTTTTACTGGTCTTAGAGTGGAGCAGAGAGAGCCTACGGGGTCCCCTTTAAACTTCCCATTTCTACTCCAAAGAGAAATTTTGAACTCTGCTGGTGGTTACTGGGTCATTGAAAAGTGTCAGTCCAGCAGAGATCAGCAACATGGGAAGTGGAGGAGCAATTGCAGGTCAGGCTATTTAGCGCCAGGCTAATTTTCCATTGGACTTCAGACCAGGGAGCCTCAGGATGATGGTATCTTTTTTAAGAGATGAAGACGTTGTAATAAATCCCCAGTTTGTTTATTTTGCTTGTGCATTTTAAGCCAACCAACAATTACAGGTAGCATCACTCCTCCAAGAACTGATTCTCAACCCACATTCTGCCTAGGCAGATGCTGGGAGGGAGCTAAGGGATTTGGGCCCATTGTAAATGTTGAGAGATGGATGATTTAAGGTATAATAGATGATTTATTATTCTAGTTACTCCTGTTCTTTCCTTGTCCCGTATCCCAAAATGCTTTGCAGGGTATACACAAGGATTGTATTTCACTGATAGGCAGAATCCTCTGGGGTGAAATACAGCAACCATTGATCAGTTAAACTGCTATGTAGTGTTCCAGTGTTTCTTTTTTCTATCCTAAACAACTTATCTATCAAAAGACATAACTGTAAAATCACAGAAATGTGTAATACCTTTTCAAAATCTCTCTCCAGCACCGTCTTCTAGATAGCAGTGCCAAGGAAGGATACAGACCAGACAAGCTCAAAGGAGAAATTGAATTCAAAAACATCCATTTCAGTTACCCATCCAGACCTGATGTTAAAGTAAGTGATCTTTTTAAATTCATCTTTGCAATGAAGAGCTGCTGCCATTATCTGTGTGACCAAAAAGAAAACTGATATTTTATCAATTTAATGTATTTGTTTTAAAACAGTATTTTTTAAAGTGCCCATCCTGTACTCTGGGTATTTATGTAGCACAGTGTAGTCTAGTGGAAAGAACATTGGGTGAGGACTCAAGAAACCAGGATTCTATTCCCAGCTCTGCCATTGTCCTGCAAAGTAACACTTGGCAAGTCACTTCACCTCTCTCTTCCTCCATTTTCCCCATCTGTAAAATGGGGATAGTAATACTGACCTCCTCTTTAAAGTGCTTTGAGATATATGGATGAAAAGTACTATGTAAGAGCTAAATGTTATTATACTAGTTATAAAAATACAACAATAAAGAAGGATGAATGTCCTCCCAAAACTAAAGCTTTGTCTTCATCCCCATCATCCACTTTTTCTTCATTTTCACTTGCTGGAAAAAGTAAGGGAGAACAAATGGGGCTTACAGCATAACCTGAAGGTGAATAAATTTGGCCTGTGGTGAATTGAATCAGAAGCAAATTCTTCATTCAGCTCACTCACCAACAATGCCTCACCTCCAGCCCTCATGTGGTTAAACCCAGAAAGCTGTTTGTGTCCGCGCTTCAGAAGATCTCAGCTGCTGTGATATCCCATGTGGGGAGAGGTAATCTTGGAGATAGCCAGGACTCAACCTATTTTAAGGCTTATTGGTTAAAGCCATTATTCTAAATCACTCCAGACAATGAAATGGAAGCCAGTGCAGATCACAGAGCATGGAGGCAAGATTCTCCCTACAGAAAATTCCCTCTAAGAAACAGACTGCCATACTCTCCACCCGCTGAAGTTTGTGAGGGGAGTCATCTTGTTGTACAGTCCCATGTATGGTATTTTGCAGTAATCCAATATTTCTCTCTGAATTGACATCTGTACCAGAACTGAAAGTTCAGAACCTTTTGGCCAAGTGTAAAATACAAACAAAATGCTATTAGCCGCTACTGCTTCCTGCGTGAAAAACAGCTCTGGATCCAACAGGTTACGAACTCACTTGAGTGTGCTGCTGTTAGCTCTACCATTTCTTCTGATGGGTTCCTCCAACCTACAACCATAAACTCAGTCATCTCTGAGGTGAGTCACAGCTGACTTGCCTGCCTCAAACCCACCCTGTAACTTGCTGGCTAAGCCAGTCAACTTCTCCCAGCTGGGTCTGATGAAACAGAGACCTAGAGCTATATTATCTGAATACTGAAGTCAGCGTAGTCTATAATGTCTCACTGTCTTCCCCTAATGATCTTGCATACAAATTGAGCAGGAGGGTGACAAGACAGAATCCCACATCACTCTACACAAGAGAAATCCTGGGCCGGATGAGCCACAGTTTGGGGCTGTGGTTGGAATGGGATGGAGCCATTTCAGAATGATTCCATCCATCCCTTCCAGAGTTCGCCCTGTGTCAGCAGTGGCTCATTATCAATGGTATCAGAGGTAGCTGGCAAAGCTAAAAGAATCATCCTGGATACCTGGTTCTCATCAATCACCAGCCAGAGATGATCAACAGACCAGATCAAGGCAATGTCCATTTAGTACCTAAATTTGGAATGAACCGGGTCACAGAGAGCTGAAGACTCTAGTTATTATCAGCATTACCTTGACATGCCCTTTCCTGCCTTACCTAAAAAGGGAGATTAGAGCTGGGATGGTCGTGATGAGAAATGATGTTAAAGGGGTGGCGAATGATGGTCAAGCAAACACCAAAGCTTATCCACTATTAGCTTACTGGAAAACTGGAGCTCTTCTGGTATAGTATAAGGAGACAAGAACAATATTACTGTTTTTATCTTCTATTACAAAAAATGTGTAGTCATAAATCAGCCTAAATATACATAAGAGTTCCCATAGAAGACAAATATTTGGTCACTAACAATATTAGACATTCATAAGATGGGATAAACAGAGTGAAGTAAAATGTTCCTAAATGTGAACATAGCAACAAAAGTGTCATTACTCCATAACTAATTCCTCCCTAGTAAATTCCAGAGATTGTCGAATCCTGACCCTTCATTCCATTGGGGATATTACAACACCCACTTTGTTTTCAGAGCCAAAGGGTTTTTCTTAGGGCAGTCTTTATAGAATAAGAATAGAACAAAGCAAGATTGTTATTAATAATAAAAACTTTTTCTTGTCATCTTCAAAGTGCTTTCCAACCCAGATTGGAACAAAGGACTGAAAGCAGGCCTGGGAGTTCAATACACTGTTAGACCAGACCTCTCATTATTGGTTTGATCATGATGCCAAGCATCTTAATAGACCTTTTTCTAAACAAACCATGTATTTAAGCAGCTCTATATTTATTGGACTAACATATAAAGATGATATTTCCAGATTCTCAAGGGCCTGAACCTGAAAGTTCAATCGGGGAAGACCATCGCTCTGGTTGGCTCCAGTGGCTGTGGCAAAAGTACTGCTATTCAGCTGCTACAGAGATTCTATGATCCAGTCCAAGGAGAGGTTAGTTTGGATGAACTGTCGATATTCCAGGCTACTAGGATGAAGATTAATTTCCTGACTAGATTACACCTATACTTTAAAAGGATATTACACCAAACAGGATTCTTAAAATAACAAAAGATCAGGGAAGGCTCCAGGCCCCAGCACGCCAAGCACGTGCTTGGGGCGGAATGCCGCGGGGGGGCGCTCTGCCGGTCGCCGGGAGGGCAGCAGGCAGGCAGCCTTCGGCGGCATGCCTGCAGAGGGTCCGCTGGTCCCGCGGCTCCAGTGGACCTCCCGCAGGCGTGCCTGCTGAGGGTCTGCTGGTCCTGCGGTTCCACTGAAGCCGTGGGACGAGCGGACCCTCCACAGGCACGCCTGCGGGAGGTCCAGGAGACCAGCGGGACTGGTGACCGGCAGAGTGCCCCCTGTGGCATGCCGCCGTGCTTTGGGTGGCGAAATGTGTAGAGCCGCCCCTGCAAAAGATACGTAGCATCCAAAGAAATTCTAAAACAGATTTTTCATTACTTGTATGCCATGAGGATGAGAATATTGTAAAAACTTAGATAGGACTTTACTGACATTAAGGGAAGTCAAAATTTGTATTTAAATATTCAGGGAGAAAAGGCAAATGCGTCTCATTTATTGAAAATACAACAGTTAGCATATGCTTTTTAGTATCTCTCTCTCACACACACTCTCTCTGTCTCTCTCTCTCTCTCTCCTGCCAGTTGATGTTTACAGTTACCAGTTTGTTGTAGCTCGAGTCAATCTAACGGCCAGTTAGATTGAGCATGAGTCTCGATCCGATGCTCCCAGGCTTTGCAGGACTGAACCCAGAATTCTGTGGCACAACAACCCAGCTTTGTAGTTGTAAATTCCTATTTGAGTCCATGCATTTTGCAATGTCATCCTGTCCTTAAGTGGTGTTAATCCTGGGGTTTTCTGCTATTATCATTTGATGGTTATTGTCAGGCTTCCCATTGTTATCTCCTATTTGTTGTCTCACTTTCTGAGGTGTCTGCCTCACCTTAGAGGTTGTCAATGCTGCTAACATGTTTAGCATTGGATACAATGGATGTTTTCTGATTGTCTCCTGTCTTTCTAAGTCTCTCACTTTTTCTTGACCATCTGGACCTTTGTGATGGCTTTCTTTGACACCTTATCTTTTCCTGATGCATGCATTCCTCATTCACGCAAACAATCTCTTACAGAAACCTTCAAAGGTATAGAGAAGCAGTATTTTATATTCAGCAGAATACATTATAAATCAAGCCTAGCTAAATCTTATAACTTAAACAATTCCCATTGGTGCTTCAGGCCCTCAACATCTCTCTAATCTCCTTAACATAGATACAATACAAGATCCTGTCTCTTACTTACTAAAACCTTAAAACAAAGAAATGTATATTTAACTAGAGTCCCTAATTTGTAATACATATAGGAAACTATAGTAGACATTATAACTTATCCAAAAACAAAAGGGTGACCATAATCAGTCATAAGGATTGTTCTGGTCTGTCATTCCTTTCTGCTATTCAAAAAGGGTGGTTGGCAGGATGAAATCAAATCATACATTAATTCTCATAGTACAATTATAAAACACAGCTCCTACAATATCCTTTTTGTTATCCTTCTCCTTTCATTCTTCTAGTCTGAGGTGATTGTGAAGATATAGTTTTAATTTTTCCTGGTCATTTTGTTTAAATGTTATTGCTTTATTCCATGTGAGAAGCTGCTAAACAAATATTGAAGTCAATTATTATACATCTTTACCTCGATATAACACTGTCCTCAGGAGCCAAAAAATCTTACCGCATTATAGGTGGAATGGCGTTATATCGAACTTGCTTTGATCCACCGGAGTGTGCAGCCCCACTCCCCCGCAGCACTGCTTTACCGTGTTATATCCAAATTTGTATTACATCGGGTCGCGTTTTATCGGGGTAGAGGTGTATCATTATTATTATACCATTATAACAACTAATTATTTGAAACATAATACATTTCCTCAAACTCTTAATTTATGCCTTTCCACTCAGATTACCTTAGATGGACGAGATATTCGGACACTTAATATAAAGTGGCTAAGAGAACGTATTGGCCATGTAAGCCAGGAGCCTATTTTGTTTGCTACAACAATAGCTGAGAACATTCGCTGTGGCAGAGAGGGTATTACTGATTCTGAAATTGAGAAAGCAGCTAAAGAAGCCAGTGCTTTTGATTTTATATCCAGACTGCCTGATGTGAGTTGATGTACTTTTGAGCACATTATAACCATGACAAATTCTTTGGTTTCTCTCTCTCTCTCTCAGTTCTTCTGAATTTTTGTGGCCCAAATTCTCTGCTGGTGGAAATAGATGCTACTACACTAGCTTTTCACTGATGTTTTGTCATTTATTCCAATTGACAATTTGGCCCACAATGTTCTTAATTTACAATAGTAACTGTAAGTCATGTGGCAACATTTTTTAATAGGGTGGATAAGGAATTTCTATGGACAATGAGAGATTTTTTCAATTTACCAGATTGTTTTTATTCTGTTTTCTTCAGCTGGGTATTATCTATCTTTTCCCACTTCCTATATTCCCATCCTTTTTGTTTTTGTTTTTTAAACTGGGTTTTGCTTGGCAAACAAAATTGCTGTGTGTCCTGAGTAGTCAGTGGTTAGTATTGTTAGCCAATCAAATGGCTGGATTCCTTCAGCCAGTTCTAGTTTCTCTGGTTTTTTCACTTCAATTGCTGCTTTTTATAATAATTGAAAAATCTAATTTTAGAGTACCTTCTTTAAGCTAATAGAAAACCATCACACCACATACTAATTCCTGGCCAACTGGAAGGTGAGACAGAGACAAAACTGTAAACTGATCATTAGGAATTTTAAACTGTCCTCTGCCTCAAGGGGGAAAAACACTGAATGTAATTGGCTAAGACAGTTCTTAAAGTGTTTATTGAAGCATCCATCATAAAACTTTTAAAAGAGGGAATTTCTGTTTGTGATAGTAACAATAATATGGGGGTGGGGGTGTAAAAGGATTTCAATTGACCGCTTCTGCTATCTCTACGCTCCTCTGGTTTTCTCAGAAATTTAATACCATGGTGGGGGAAAGGGGAGCTCAGCTGAGCGGAGGGCAGAAACAGCGAATTGCTATTGCCCGTGCCCTGGCAAGGAATCCCAGGATTCTGCTGCTGGATGAAGCCACGTCTGCTCTGGACACTCAGAGTGAATCTAGTGTGCAAGCAGCTCTTGATAAGGTAGGAATCCTATTGCTAGAGTTATCAATCAATATTACAAAGCACAACAACCATATGGCAAGCTTGACATTAAAGGCTATAGCATGCCATCCATTTTTAAGCACAGCTTTCCACTGGTTTCAAGGAGGGCATTGAAATCAATAGGGATGCATCTTCAAATTTTGGTGTCATGATATGACTCTGTAATATTTAATCAAAACTCCATTAAGCAATCTAAGGTTGCCACCCCTGAGGCCCTTCCCCCTCTTCCACCTCTTCCCCTGAGGCCCTGCCTCCATCACTTGCTCCTCTCGCCATGCTCCCCCATTGCTTGCTGGACTGTCTCAAGGAGCTTGGCTGCATGTAGGAGGCAGCCCGGCTGAGCAGAGGCTGGTGCGTGTTAATGACCCGGCACTTCTCCCCACCCTGCGGTAACTAAGCTTTTGGTTCAAGTGCCATAGGGTTGCCAGGTCACCAAAAACTGGGCACCTGGAAACCCTAAATCCCACCTGGACACAGAAGCCAAAAGCCAGACTGTCCGGATAAAACCCTGGCAGGTGGCAACCCTAAAGCAATCACAGGCTCTATTTCTGTTAGCGTCATTCCTGATTGCCAGGATATTTGCATGTAGACAGAAGTCGTCTGCTTTAATGCTGGCCTCCACCACATTCTGCCTCACATCACAATTGCTTGCCTGGTGGTAAACTGTGAATGTGGCATCAGGAATTTAACTCCTACATTATCAAAGCAAGGTGCCAGAATTGTATGGATTTCTACAGGACAATAATAAAAATACATTGTGCTTATCCAGCACTGTATCTTCTCCAATCATTAAACAGATGGTTTAATAATCTTCATAACACTGCTGGGATGTAGGGATTATTTTCTCCATTTTGCAAATGAGGAAACTGAGGCACGGACAGGTTAAGTGGACACAGGGTGAGTTGGCAGAGAGGAGTGAGTGATGGAGGCAGGGCCTCAGGGGAAGAGGTGGAAGACGGGGAAGGGCCTCAGGGGTGGCAACCTTAGATTGCTTAATGGAGTTTTGATTAAATATGACAGAATCCGGGGCTTCGCCTGAGTGAGGCCTACAGGACTGGGCTGCAGCACTGCTTTAAGTTTCTGATGTGTATTTGTATAAAACCAGTGGTGTATCATAAAAATAAGCTCTATGAAAAAGCCGGCCTCCCATTAGTACTCAGTAATAGTAAACCCAGAATAGCGTAAGTTCTATGTGTGGCTCAAGGGCACTATATGGCTCACAGCATTTATCTGCAATAAATGTTAAATCTGTGGGCCTAAATTTTGCATTCACTTAAACCCATCTGACCACACTGATATAAGTTAGGGTTGCCAACCCTCCAGGATTGGCTTGGAGTCTCCCAGAATCGGCATCAATCTCCCGGTGACCATGGAAAGCAATCCAGGAGATTTTAATAGGATATTTTAAGAAAATGACATTGTCCTGTTGGGGAAAAGAATCTCTTGGAATCGCTTCAGTCAGAGTTGGCAACCCTAATATCAGCGGTAGTGCACGGTGTAATTGAGGGTAGTATTTGGGTGCTGAGCCCTTATGTTCTGCATAGATACTATCATTATTTATACTGAATTACACACACACACACAAGACATGAAAAGAACATTAAGGTTCCAAAGTCAAGCCCTCAAAATTTAGGGAATGACAGAATTAAAGTTTCCTGGTCAACATTAATTTGGTCCCCTTGTGTGTCTGCATTAGGGGACAGTCTTCAGTTACATGATCACATACTATTTTTTCCACAGGGCCCCTGCTTCATTCAGTGCAGAGGACAGTGCAATTCAACATTCAGTGCTAGTCAATATTTCTTTTTATCCTCAGCATTCAATGTATGGCCCCATGCCATTCAAACCCTGCTCTGAAAACAAAATTATTAACTTCCTCATGGGCTTTTCTATACCTCTCATCACTCTAGTATCTGAGTGCTTCATAAACACTAATGAATTTATCTTCACAATACCCCTGACAGGTAAGGTGGTCATATTACTCCCATATTACAGATGGGGAACTGAGACACAGAGATGTTAATGTTGAAAGTGCATACTACTTTTGGGTGCATGATCTGTGATGCCCAGGACTCAATATTTCAGAGAATTTTGCATTATACAGCTCTAGATATGTTAAAAGCACATTTCCCATTGACTTCAGTTGCAGCCGAGAATGCTCAGCACAGAGACATGTCTAGAATCCAATTCTCTAGGGCAGTATTCAGCTGCTATAACAATAATGAGACCATCCTTTCTTTTCCTGCAATCCCCTGCTTCATTCACTACACACGTTACAACTTCTGCAACAAATAAGACAGGTTTCCTGCAGACAAGAGCATTCTTTACTGCATAACTTTGATTCCTTCCATAATCACTGTTCATTCTGCTCTCCCTACTCTTGTTTCCTGTGCTGGTGTCACAACCCAATGGCCCCCTCCCTTTAGGGAGGACCCTGAGAAGACTGATCAGCACTGTATATTGCTGATGCTGTTGCAAGCATCACAAAGCATTTTGGGGAGGATTAAAGGTGTGTGAGTGGAGAGTGGAAGGTTTTTTTTTAGGTCAGAAGAGGCCGAAAAGGGGGAGAAGAAAAAGAAAAGAGCAGAGAACAGGTTAATTCAACACTGCAATTAACAAGCTCAGTTCAAAGATAAAACACTGTCCTCTGCCCAGCGACACTGCTTGCAGCCGAGACTTGGCTGACAGCCGAGAAAGACGGGGGCCTAAAAGTTGCCCAAGCAGCCGTGAAAAACCAATTACACAGACCTGCACCTGCAGGCAGGTCCGGCTCCAGGCACCAGCTTATCAAGCAGGTGCTTGGGGCGGCAACTCTGGAGCGGGGTGGCACTTTCAGGTATTCGGCAGCAATTCGGCGGAGGGTCCTTCACTCCCACTCGGAGCGAAGGACCTCCCGCTGAATTGCCGCAGATTGCGATAGCGGCTTTTTTTTTTTTTTGGCTGCTTGGGGCGGCAAAACCCCTGGAGCCGGCCCTGCCTGCAGGACAGCAAAACCAGCAAATAGGAAAACAAAGCCCAGGGCTGCAGAAGCTGAAAACACAGACGAGACAACAAGAGTGGGAGCCGCCCAGGCATCCCTGAAGCTGGGATGCTTTGGGAAAGAGAAAAAAACCATACCAAGGCTCTTTGAACTGGTACAAAGAGCACCAGGAACAGAGGGCCCTGACTGAAACCCCCCCCCCCAAAAGAAGCCCAGGACCCTCCTGAGAGCTGGGGCAACTTGGAGATTACAGTGGATCCCTGGGACGACCTGGGCCAAGGGCAAGAATTCCCATCCACCCATTCCCCTCTTCTTCTTACTTTACACCCAGACCTGGCCAGCTTTGGGTAGTCCTTGTGTGAGTATGAAGGTGGGTTAGGGCTTGGGGCCCTAATGTTTTCTCTCTTCCCCTGAGCGACGTGGGAGCATTCCCAGCACTTTCTGCTGTATTTTATTTTATTAATTAAGCTTTAAAATTTAAACACTTCATGTGTTACATCATCTCCTCCTCCCCAAACAATCCTGCTGTGTCAGCCGGATCACCTGACACTCCAGGTAGATTGTCACACTGGGGACCACAACTCCCCCTGACTATAGGGAGGAGAAATTGCAAGCAAAGTCCTGCTCAGCCCCTATAATCCTGGGCAGGAACATGCTTAGCCACTGTGTGGGGATGGTGCATGTGCACTCCTGTCATAAAATGCAGCGAGCTCAGACTGTTTCTTTGGGGAATATAGCTGCTGAACTCTAATAAGTCTCTACTGAGCACATGCAAATTGAGACGTTCAGAGCCTCATAACTCGGCCCCCCAAATTTGGGCAGATTTTCATGGGAACGGTAAAAGGGAGGGATAGCTCAGTGGTTTGAGCATTGGCCTACTAAATCCAGGGTTGTGAGTTCAATCCTTAAGGAGGCTGCTTAGGGATCTGGGGTGAAAATTGGTCCTGTTAGTGAAGGCAGGCTGCTGGACTCAATGACCTTTCAAGGTCCCTTCCAGTTCTAGGAGATTGGTATATCTCCTATTATTATTATCTCCTCCAAATTTCAAGTCCCTGGTCTCAAGCATTTAGGTGATAAAGCTTCTCAATTAAACAGTTAGAAGAATTTTTTAATATGGGCAAAACAACATTATTTTTCTCTAACCTCATTCTGAGAAATCATTGAACCACTTTTGCTGAAATTTGCGGGGCCGGGGGAGGGGGGATAAGGTGAGGCAGATACCAGCATGGAAAGTTTCAGCCCAAATAATTAAATCTTGGCAAAGTTATAAACATCTGACAACAGGTCTTACAATTGGAAGTGTCAGGCAACCTTAGCTATAGGCAGTGAGTACCTGCACAGCCTATAAAATTAATCCACTTTCCCCTGTCATTATTATAAATGTGGATTTTGTAATCAGAAGTGTCCTTTGATTGTTAAATCAGACAGCAGGCATGGAAATAATGATCAGCTATAAAGGGTCAGCAGGGCTTTTACGCTTGTAGTATCCCTACTGTTAGGTAGGGATTTTCTGGGGGTTTTTTTCACCACATTTTAAAGTACATCTCTTTTTTTTCCCCCATTAAGGCTAGGGCTGGACGTACCACCATTGTGATAGCACACCGGCTCTCCACAATCCGAACAGCTGACATTATCGCTGGATTTCACAACGGTGTTGTTGTTGAACAGGGAACACACAGTGAACTCATGACACAGAAGGGTGTCTACTATTCTCTTGTGATGCAGCAGGTAATGAGATGTGATAGAGCACTCCTGACTAAATGCTTCAGATTTACTGGCCATCTCTCTGCTCCAGAAAATTATCTGCATATCTCATTCACAGGTGCTGATTTTTGTATTTGCTGGAGGGTGCTCCTCTCCGTCCCACTCCACATCTCTTGTGACCTGTGGGCATGGCTTCGGGGGTGGGAGGGAGGGAAGCTAAGCAGGGGTGGCACCTCTGGGCAGAGCACAGGCGAGCCTCGGGGAAGAGGCTGAGCAACAGCGGGGCCTCTTGTTCGAGTGCGATGGGGCCTTGGGAAGGAAGAGGCCAATCGGGGGAGGGGCCTTGGGGGCAGAGTGGTGTGTGGGCCATTGGGGAAGGGCCACAGTCCAGGTGCTGGGGCCCTCAAAAGATTATCCAGCCCTGCAAGTGCTGAACACCCCCTATTTGTTTTGGTAGCTGCTTTAGCCACAGAGCACCCACAGTATCGGCACCTATGATCTCACTGATACTATTGCTGACACATGCAGGTTCTGCACTGAAACAGCTGGGCCATTTTCACTTTGCAGTTTCTGTATGTTTTCTAGTTTAGTGAAAGTTGATCAGTCAATCTTGTTTCTGAGTTGGAAGTGGTTGTTTTTCACCTGTAGCAGTGCTTCACATTTACCCAATGTAATGAGTCAAAAACATAACTGAGCAAAAGAGGTGGATGACATCATCACAGAACTATATAGATAGTGCGGGGGGACATACCGAGCCAAATTCTCTGCTGATGTAAGTTGCAGCTGCACCAATTTATACTGGCAGAATACTTGGCCTATACAAACTAAGATATGAAAGTGACAATGTAACCAAAGTGTTGTTATTTTTGTTTGTTTCCATACCAAGCATACTGTTCCTTCCCCTTGCTGCAAACTGTCTTGTGACTGTGTATCACTGTTCCTTGCTTGTCACTAGGGTCATGGTGGAAACACTCAAAATGAGATGTCAGAAAGCAATGAAGAGACAGAAGATGAAGACTATGAGGAAGAGGATCTAGGTGATTTCAGGATGGAGAATCTGACTGATCTTGGTGGTTTTGAAGAGCTAGGAATCACTAAGATGGGAAGCATTCCTAAGAGATCCAGAAGGCATACAAGCAGAAAGACCTCTTCTAAGAAAAAGTTGCCTGAAAAGAAGAAAACAAAGGAGAAAGAGGTTAGTGTTACAATTCAGTTTAATCCTAAAGTTTAGTGATAGCTTGTGAGAATAGGAACAAAGGTCATTCTATTTTCTTTTTTAAACAGATCTTAATCCATGTCACCTTTGCTATGATCCTGTCATATGTTGCATTGACCTGGGCAAATACTTGAATTGGGAATCTTCAGGGAAAACACAGGTGTAAACAAATGAGTCTTGAGACAGATCCTAGCTCCTGTCCCGCAGGGCTAGCTGGGCTTGGCTCCCTACTCTGGGTGTTGCAACCTCAGAGGTTGCAGCACTGCTCAGTTTTTGCCTGGCCCCCCTGATGAGGGGGGCAACTGGGCCAAATTTGTGAGAGTGGCGTTGTGACCATGTGCACCTGGTCAGAAAGCCCAGAGTGGGAAGCTGAGCCCAGCCAGCCCTGTGATCCTTCAACACATTCAGATGACCCAATTTTAGGTCGCAACCCACCAGTGAAGAAACCCTGTTCTAGGAGCTCTTTTTATATTATAGTACAGTCTACTGGTAGAACATGATGCAAACAATAAGCAGCAAACTGGATTCATTCTTACAATGTATTGCCCAGAAGTCCAGAACACACTTTTTATCTATTCATAACTGTTGCGTTTGGGCCTTGTCAGAGGAAATAGATGGCAAGATACATGGCTTCAGAATTCATACTGTTTGCAGTAACGTGAAGGAATCAGATGGGAAGACATGAAATTATTGATGTCACAAAGTTCAGCAGGCTTGTATGATTGAAGCATGGGCAGGCTTTTCCAGTATCTGAAACACAGGCAAAGATAACCAGGTGAGACCATGACAACTGGCTCAAAACCTCATCTAATAATTTGTACCTGTTCCTATGTTTTCTTTTCATTTTCCACAACTTCCTCAACAAATGTATGGACATTTTGAATAGTTCAGTGAAGCTGAATTGAGCTGCCATGTGTTTTTGAAGGGAGATGAAGCCTAAATCACTGTTTCATATGCCTTTTCCATGTATCTGGTAATGATTCATGGTCTCTATTTTGTAAAAGACAAAACAGACTAACTGACGTAAGTTGACCCAATTCTATTACTGCCAACCCACTAGCATTTAGCAGAGGCTGAACTAGACTCATCTTTTTGTGCTCAGAACAGTGAGACTTTTAGGTCGTTCTAATGATTCATGTGTTAAAGTTGCAGTCCATGGTCACTGACCCTATTTGACATTTCATTGAATTACATAGACCCCATCCCACCCACCTGCCAGTGAGTCTTTCGTTAAATTTATGCCTGCAGATTTTTTTTTGACTTACAATTTCAGTTTTAAGACCTTAAATTACAGCGTCGCAAATCTTCAATATGTTTGCTCATTCAGTGTGTACATTGCAGGCTGGGGTGAGTTATCTGTGAACAGTTGCTAGGACAGTTTACTGATTTACCACCAACCTGAAGAAATTGTCATGTTCCACAACTTTCAGTGAACAGCTGAATTTTATCTCTTATGTAGGGGGAAAATCTCCCTGCTGTGCCTTATTCCAGAATTCTGGCTCTCAACAAACCTGAGTGGCTGCATATATTCTTTGGCGTGATTGCTGCTGCCTTCTCTGGTGGCATCTACCCTGCATTTTCTGTTATATATGGAAAAATCATTGGGGTAAGTTCAGAACTGTATGGTAAACTAACTTGAACCAGGCACAAATGCAGAACTTTAAATCCTGCCCGACCCTCCAGCTAGTCCTCTCTGGTGATGCCTTAGAGCCTCCTTCTACTCCCACTGTCACTAAACTCTACTGGAGTCTTTCCATTGACTTCAGTAGGAACTTGATCAAGCTCTTAATCTCCTCTCCCCACTTGGGACTTCTTGCCTATTATCCAGCCTTGTGTTTGTAAGTACCAAGGACATCCATGGGACTGGCTGAATAATTAACCCCTTCATTCATGAATTATTGCAGGAAAGAAATGGAGTCTTCCTTTGGATTCCAGTATATGATTGTTGGAAGCTGCTGGGAGTTGGAGCAGCAGCCAGGGAGAATGGTTGGAGCGAGATGTTGAGGGAATCTTTTATCTTCAGGCAAGAGAAGAGGGGTGTTGTAGTCAGTTGGAGGGGCGGTGGATGGTCTGACGGAGTGACAGCATTCAGTGGAAGGCAGATAAGAGCTGGTAAAGTGGCAGCCTGGAGGCAGGGTTTAGTGGAACTGCAGCTCACAGGCAAATGAGGGGAGGGTCTGGTGGAGGGTTGGAGAAGGAGCAGCTGATGAGAGCAGGTCAGCTGGGAGAGGTGGAGTGACCTCCTGGCCAGCAGCAGAAAGCTGAGAGGTAGCAGAGTTCAGGTGCTGGGGAAGAGCTGAGAGAAGGTGAAGTTCAATAGTTTCTACAGTATTTCCTGAGCTATTGTAATTGATTCTTACTTTGTGCTTTTCTTACATAGGCTTTTCAAGAAACAGAGTCTGAAAAAAGGAGCAAAAACACCACATCACTTTCTCTAATGTTTCTTGTCCTGGCAGTGATCAGCTTAGTAACACACATCATCCAGGTAAACTTCACTACATTGAAAAGTGAAAGCTGAGTATCTGGTCATATACATTATGGTCCAGATTTTCAGATCTCGTTGAGCAGGGCCGCCCAGAGGATTCAGGGGGCCTGAGGCAAAGCAATTTTAGGGGCCCCGTCCATAAAAAAATTTGCAATACTATACAATACTATATTCTCGTGGTGGCCCTTGCGAATTGCCTCACGGGCGGCCCTGGGAAAAATAAACCTTCTGCATCTCGGCACAAACCCAGTTTTGAGAAAACTTCTTTACAAGATATCACTGGTTCTCAGCATCAGCTAGTGCTAAAAGGCACTAAAGCTCATTAAAAGCGTTGGACAAATATTTTCCATCAAAACTTTTCCTGGATCGAAAAATAAGGTTTTTTAAAAAGGCGAAAAGAAACATGGACAATGTCTGCTTTCCTTCAAAATTTGTTGTGGTTTTTTTTTAATTGAAAAGCTAAAATTAGTCTGCCAAAACCTGAATATGGTTTGGGGTTTCAGAAGTGTGTGGCCAAATATTTGCTGCTTGCTGTGTTTGATTGTTTAAAGAAACAATAAAAAAAATCCTGCTTAAAAAAAATCCAAAACTTTTGAACCACCTCAGCTTTTGACCAACACCTGAGCCCATCCAGTCAGAGATTTTTCCAGGTTTCTGATACTCTGCTGGTTTCCTTGACTCATATCTGTCTCCATGACTTTGGGTTAATTTAGGTTAGAACATAAGAACAGCCATACTGGGTCAAACCAAAGGTCCATCCAGCCCAGTATCCTGTCTATCGACAATGGCCAATGCCAAGTGCCCCAGAGGGAGTAAACCTAACAGGTAATGATCAAGTGATCTCTCTTCTGCCATCCATCTCCACCCTCTGACAAACAGAGGCTAGGGACACCATTCCTTACCCATCCTGGCTAATAGCCATTAATGGACTTAACCTCCATGTATGTATCTGTTTCCTAGAGACTGGCTCCATGGGGTCCCTCACAAACTGGAGATGGTTACTGTGGGTTTGTCTTTAGTATAGCTTATGTACATACTCCACGAACTGAGCATTTGAGCTTGTTCCAGAATCTGGGATGAGCCTATGTTGTGAAAACTGAAATGCTCAAAATAGCACATGCCTGTGAATGGACACAGGTGCTAAAATTAAATTAACCCAGAGGTTCTCAAACTGGGGGTCAGGACCCCTCAGGGGGTCATTAGGTTATTACTGGGGGTCGTGAGCTGTCAGCCTCCACCTCAAACCACACTTTGCCTCCAGCATTTATAATAGTGTTAAATATATAAAAAAGTATTTTTAATTTATAAGGGGGGGTGTCGCACTCAGAGGTTTGCTATGTGAAAGGGGTCACCAGTATAAAAGTTTGAGAACCACTGAATTAACCCCTCTGAAGCCTCAGGGAATGCAGGGGAGGGGGGTCTCCCTTGGTAGGGTTGGGAAGGATATTGCTCTTCTCATGTGATCCCTCCCCCAATGGCTAATTTTAAATGAAGCTACCCTCCCCTGACATGAATCTCCCTATGGCACTGAAATTAAATATAGACTATAATTTGGCATTTGAGAAGTGAAAGGGATGGTAGCTCTAATGGAAAAGCTAACAGCTTGGCTCTTCTGCAAGCCTCAAACTGCTGAATGAGCTTTAGGGTAGGGAAGGCTGTGCCTCCCAAACAGCCTGGCCCTGACCCCTATCTGACCCCCACCCGCTTCCTGCCCCCCGACTGCCCACCCCCCCTCAGAATCCTCGACCCATCCTGCTCTTTGTCCCCTCACTGTCCCCCAGAGACCCTTCCCAACCACCACCCTGGGACCGCCCCCCCGCTCCCTGTCCCCTGACCGCCCCAACCCCTATCCACCCCCCCCCGCTGAGTCCTGAAAGACCCCCGGAATGCCCATGAGCCAACCCCCCCATTCCCTGTCCCCTGACTGTTTCCCCAACCTCTGCCCCCTCCCTATCCCCAGGACTCCCTGCCCCTTAGCCAACCCCCTCCCCCAGCTCCCCCCTCACCTGGAGCCTCAGCGTATCCAGGAGCTTCGCTCGACAGCGGTAGCGTGGCTCCGACAGGGCCCCTGAGCTCCGGCCCGCTCAAAGCCGCGTGGGGAGGGGGCGAGGCTTTGAGCTCCAGGCTGAGCGGAGGGAGCTGAGCTAAGCCTGAAGCTTGTAGCTCCGCCCCCTAACCACACAGTTCTGAGCGGGGCGGAGCTCAGGGGCCCAGCCACAGCCACCCTGAACTGCTGAGGCTCTGGGAGAGGGGCAGAGACGGGGTCGGGTCAGGCTGGGGCTGGGGAGGGAGCCTCAGCCATTCTCGTGGGGGCCCCTGCGGAGCCCGGGACCTGAGACAAATTGCCCCACTTGCCTCCCTCTCTGGGCGGCCCTGTCGTTGAGAGGTATGTTGGGGACATAATGCAACTTTGTATTCACTGTGTTTCTTAGAAACTGTTCCAGAGCCAAGCCACTGAATAGCTGAAGTGGCTGATATGGAATACAGAGCCTTCCCTTCCCGATTGCTAGTTACAAAGCAGCCCAGGACAGCAATGCCTGAAAGATGCTGCTGACCGTTCTGTGTCCTAGGGGGAATGCGTTTGGGCACAGCTCAGTTCCACTACATTGGTGTGTATGTTACAAAAAACACCATCCCAGTCGGCACTGTTAGATAGCAGAGTGAGTAGTGAGGCTAAGGAATGAGTAAGCAGGGAAGGTCACTCCACTGCTGACCTCTGCAGCTGGCTGCGGAAGCATGTGGGTGGGGCAGTACGATGAAACTTCAGTTTCCAGGAATGTGTGTGGTACCTTTCACCAGCTTTCAACTAACATCTGAAACCATCTCCCAAAACACTGTGTAGTTCTGTAAATTCTGTAGCTGAACGGTTGAAATATCATCACATTTACAGCAGGTTGTTCTAAATATGACTGTACAGCCCAGCACATACAATTCAACTGTTGTATTTCCCATTCTCCCTTTTCAGGGATTCATGTTTGGAAAGTCTGGGGAAGTTCTCACCAAGAGATTGCGATCTTTGTCATTCAAAGCATTGCTTCAGCAGGTACGGGCCTCGTTTCTGGGTCAGAGCAATAGACAGCAAATATGCAGCACTCCTGCCACGTTAGCCAGGTGGCTTTTGTGGGGTGATATTTGTATAACACCATGAAAATTTCTGGTTCCCTGTGGCCTGTGTAGAGCCTCCCTCCAACATGGCTTTGAGAGAACCCATCCTTTTAGTGAAACTTTAACAATGCACAAGCAGCAAGTCTCTGAGCACACGTGCAAAACAAAATATAGCAAAAGCATGTACAAATTAACTCAGTGCTGGTAGGAGAGCTGTCTAATTTTGATGCCATCTCTTTCAATATTGACCATGCTGAAGAGTGTATAAAACATGCATGTATCTGAGTGCATTGGTATATTTGCAAAGATTAACAAAACAGAAGATAAATCTGTATCTGACCCTGATGGTCATGATATAAATGTGTAGATAAATAGGTTTAGGTCTGTTTGCATCCAACTCCATAGCAAACAGACCATATCATAACAGGTGTAGGTTCTCAAAGCATTATCTTTGCTCACTAGAGTGGTTTCTCTAGTCAAGATGACCAGCTGGATCAGGACTGATGTACAATAATACTATTGCAACATGACTGTCCTTGGATACTCCCTCCTGATGGATCCCTGGGAAAGGACACACCTCTCTTTGTTCCTTGCTGAGGATTCTCTGTGGGTGAACACTTAGGCACCCTGCACACCCATTGGTAGCGCTTGGTATCACAGGGTTCTGCATATGCACAGGAGCATTCTAAGGGGATAGGGGAGGAGAGGGAAAATTACCATAAACCCAAATGTTCTGCGGGTAAGAATAGTTTATTTTAAGATCGTTATCAGTTTATCTGACAAATGTTGCTCATCACAGAAGAAGAGTGAGTATCTTAGTGCTTATGTTGGCTCTCTCTCTCCCCCACGCACACGTGCTAGTCAAGCTTTAAATGTCCATATATTGTACTAATGACCCTGACCAGTCTGAGTTACGGTAAGAAGATTTCACTTGCAAAAGCAAAAATAACGGAACCGTCTGTTCCCTTGCAGGAGATTGGCTGGTACGACGATCCTAAAAATGCCATAGGGGTTTTGTTAACCAGACTAGCTACAGACGCTTCACAAGTCAAAGGGGTATGTGTGTTTTTGTTTTTACGTTTTGCTTACAACTATGAAATGCAGTGTTGGCAAGGGACGATGAAGTTATTTTGGAAAACGAGTTGGTAAATCTACTCTAGAGGATCTCTGACACATTTAAATAGTCTTGGAAACAGTTTCACTGGTCCCAATTAATGACGATTACTAAAGCTTCGGCAGATGTTCTTACACCTTCCATTTCCTTGCTGTAAGCGACTAAGTAAACAACTTAGTAACTTTAAAAGTAAGCCATGTCCAAGGGCCAGTGTAATCACTTCTGCACCACTTAAACTGCCTGATGGATCAAAGTCTTCAGTGTATCAAGTGGCCCTAAAGTCCCACTTCGGTTGCTTGGAGAGGCTGTAGTTGTGGGAGAATTGCATTGCAGTCAATGCCCTGAGCTCATGTTGATGTGGGTAGATTTTTCTTCCCAGCTCTGTCCACTACGCTTCATACACAGGAAGCCTGTTTATGTGGGCTTTCTGGGGTGAAGTGAGTTGTCATTAATACAGAGTATCAGTGATGGCAGAAGCACAAGGAACTGTGTGACTTTGGGAAGTGGGGTAGGATAGGAGCCACTTAAAATCCTGCATGTAAGTGGCAAATTCTGCAGAACTGGCCAATCTCCCCTTTCCTCCCCACCACACGACCCCATCAAAAAAATTCTGAAGAAAAAAATCAGTCATACTTTTTAAAATAAATTCGCTCATGAGCAAAGAGTAATAAGTTTCCTGATTTATTCAATAGTTTAAAATAAAATTTAATTTCTACATCACTTGTCTTAAAAAAAGAAAAAAAACCTTAGCTCCCGGATTCACTAGACTCACTAGATCCTCTGGTTTCAGAGTAGCAGCCGTGTTAGTCTGTATCCACAAAAAGATCAGGAGTCCTTGTGGCACCTTAGAGAGTAAGAGATTTATTTGAGCATAAGCTTTTGTGGGCTACAGCCCACTTCATCGGATGCACAGACTGGAACATACAGCAAGAAGATGTTTATACATACAGAGAACATGAAAAGGTGGAAGTATCCATACCAACTGTAAGTCTTTTTTTCTCCTGCTGATGATAGCTCAGGGTTTCTCAAACTGGGGGTCAGGACCCCTCAGGGGGTCACAAGGGTATTACATGGGGAATTGGGACCTGTAACCTCTACCCCTAACCCCGTTGTGCCTCTAGCATTTACAATGGTGTTAAATATATAAAAAGGTGTTTTTAATTTATAATGGGGGTTGCACTCAGAAACTTGCTATGTGAAAGGGGTCACCAGGACAAAAGTTTCAGAACCACTGTGATAGCTCATCTCAATTGATTGGCCTCTTACAGTTGGTATGGCTACTTCCACCTTTTCATGTTCTCTGTGTATATAAATATCTTCTTACTGTATGTTCCAGTCTGTGCATCCGATGAAGTGGGCTTTAGCCCACGAAAGCTTATGCTCAAATAAATTTGTTAGTCTCTAAGGTGACACAAGTACACTAGATCCTCAGACTCAGTAGATTTCATACTCCCTCCCATCTCCTCTTTACTGCCCAACACAGAGTGGGAATCAATCAAAGATTTGACTGAACGTACAATTATTTGAATCTTTAAAAGCTGCAACTTAATTCTTGAGGATAAGGTCCATCATCCCAGCTGTCAAGGTAAAACAGGTGCATGGGATCCAAACTATGAAAAAGCTTAATAGATCAAAATGAACATGAGAACACTGCATTCCCCGGAGCAGTGGTTCTCAACCGGCTGCGAGCAGGTTTCAGGGGGTCCGCCAAGCAGGGCCAGCATTAGACTCGCTGGGGCCAAGGGCAGAAAACCAAAGCCCCACCTCATGGGGCTGACGCCCAGGGCCCTGAGCCCCACCACATGGGGATGAAGCCAAAACCTGAACAATGTAGCTTCATGGGGGGCCCTGTGACCTGGGGCCCCAGGCAATTGCCCTGCTTGCTACCCCGTAATGCTGGCCCTGGCTTTTATATGCAGAAAACCAGTTATTGTGGCACAGATGGGCCATGAAGTTTTTACAGCATGTGTGGGGGGCCTCAGAAAGAAAAGGGGTGAGAACCCCTGCTCTGGAGAACAAATAAATATCAGTGAACGAGAAACAAGGTGGGTGAGGTAATATCTTGTATTGGACAAACTTCTTTTGGTGAGAGAGAGAAGCTTTCAAGCTCGCACAGAGCTCTTCTTTAGGCCTTCTTCACCAAGAGAAGTTGGTCCAATAAAAGATATTACCTCACCTACCTTCTCTCTCCTATAGCCTGGAACCAACACAGCTACTGCTAAGTAAGTGGGCAACCGTATGTTGTGCTAACTGAAGTCTCAAAGTGATCTTTATGTGTAAGCCCCAGAGTATATGGCAATAATTCATCTTGGCATTGCTTTGATTTTACAATTTTATTGAACACAAAAGTCCTCTGGCTAGCAAAGAAGGAACCATACTTCCCACCCAAGGTTTATTTTGGTTTGTCCACAATACGATATTTGAAAGATGGATTGTTTCCACAAAACTTTCCATTTCATCTGCAGGCATGAGTAGAGCTGGCCAAATCAGTTTTTAGGAACCCCAAATCTATTCATGAATTTGACTAATAGTCAAAAGAGATAAGAAGGGAGATTTGTTTTAAGTCTAAATGTTTCATTTTGAACATTTAAAATAAGCCATTTCTACTTTTGTTTTGAAATGTCATTTCATTTTCAAATTTGACCAAATAAAAAAGAAGAGAAAAACACTGCAAAATGGCCAAACCAATACAAAAATAATTCTGTGGGGAGGAACGGGGGGAGTTTTTAGTCAACCAAAATGTTTTGGTCAATTTGAAATTATTATTTTTTATTTGACCCCCCCACCCCACACCCAAAAAATGATTTCAGATCTAATCAAATCAATTTTCCCCCTCGAGTTTTCAGTTTGGCCCCCAGCTAGAAAATCCACTATTTGCTCAGCTGAGCCATGAGTATTGTCGCAGTTTACACGGATCCCGTGTGCCAATCATCACTTTTACATTTCTTGATGACATGGATGTGCAGATCCTCAGGGAGAGAAGAGCTCTTTGGTGTGAACGCTCATTTCCTGCTGCTAACACTGCTGAAAACAAAGTGCCTAATTAAAGGAACCTGCAGCTTCCATTATCTTCAGCTGATGTACAGCACCTATGAAAATCAGGCCCTAGGTGCCTTAAGCTGGGCTCCCAATAACTGAAACGCCCCAAATTAGAGGCTGTTGGCTCTTCATGATTTCTGTGCCTTGTTGTGGCACAGGAGGACCCTGATATTTTTTGTTGAATTGAGCCCATGTGGCCACATTTTCATCAGGCTGCCTGAACCTCACCCACAGCTAGGGGTATTTGCATATGTAATTGTCCATATGGGTTTTTGCATGTACAACAGTCCATTTTAAATGCACAACATTTATGATTGTTCTCCCACTGAATATTTGATCCTGAGTGAACAATGATTTCATACATTTGATCTCTATTTAGTGTGTCAAGAATTAACTCTAACTTCGGACTCTTTTGCTTTTAATAGGCTACTGGAAGCCGACTTGGCTTGTTCACTAAGACTGCCTCTACCCTTCTGTCCGCCATCATTATTGCTTTTGTATATGATTGGCGATTAACTTTGCTTATCCTGGCTTGCATTCCTTTCATTATTGCTGCAAGTGCTATTCGATTGAGCTCTGTGGCTGGTCGTGCGTCAAAAGATCAAAAAGCTTTTGAAGAGGCCGGAAGAGTAAGATCTCCAATATAAACTAAATGGGTATAATGTTATATCGTTTTGAGGACAACATGGTCAGTGATGAGTGTCTACAGAAATTACTCTGAAAATATATTAAATAAAACAGTGATAAAGAGAGACATTCTATTATAGTGGGATGCTAGCTCCACTCTAGTTAAGGTTGAGGATGACCTTTCTTATTGCTTTAAAATCCACACAGTTACTCATATTGCCTTGAAATTCAATGGCAAAACAATTATGTTAACACAAAGTTAAGGTTGCTTGGTGGCAGGTTGTCCCCTTGGTGAACCTTGAGTTGAGCAAAACTCAAACTTCTGAACATCAGGAATTCCCCAATGCTTTCAATAATTCCCCAATGCTCCCTGTTAACACACATACCTTTACTCTGCCAACCCCACAGTTGCTGAAATGTTCAAGCTCTTCACTTTCTTCTCCAGTCCATTCAATGTCACCCACAGGATTCCAGCTAACAATATGAAAGGACAAGAATGGGTAGGGGAAGGTTGACCATGCTAGCTTCCCTCTAGCCTCTTTCAGCTATGCCTCACTGTGCATGTACTTTTGTCACTTTGAAAATTCAGAAGGTTCCAGATTGTGGTGTACACTTACCAACTCCCCAGAAAGAATATCAGACGTACAATGTGAGAACCGCTTTATAGCCTTTTATAGCTCCCATGCCCTGATGGTACGTCTCAGCTGGGAGGTGATTCCCAGGTCTCATAGACATACCCATGCTAGCTCTGCTTGAGCTAGTGCACTAAAAAGAGCAGTGTAGCCAGGATGGTGGCTTGGGCGAGCCTCACAGGTAGTATGTGCCCAGGGGGTCTGGATGGGTTTGTACTCATGCGGCTAGCTCAAGCCACTGCTCGTGCCACCCTGGCTATGCACAGTGGGTACATCTATGCAAGCTGGGACTCGCACCTCCCAGCTTAAGGGTAGGGCTACTGTTACATACAGGATACCATCTCAACCTACACTTTCCTTTAGCCATCCTGAAAGCATTAGAATCCTTTCAAATTCCACCTCACAGCTGGCAATATCCTTTGTAATTAAAGCCCCGTGCCCTGTTACTGACATAACCCACACAATTCCACATAGAACTCAGACATACTTCATTCTGCACACCTGCACCTCCTGCCTTTCCACACACACACATAGATCTCCTCATATCTCAGT
Organism: Mauremys mutica; assembly: GCF_020497125.1. Taxonomy (NCBI): domain Eukaryota; kingdom Metazoa; phylum Chordata; order Testudines; family Geoemydidae; genus Mauremys; species Mauremys mutica. The sequence continues at coordinate 298,709,779 of NC_059073.1, forward strand.
CACAGCTCTGTCACACATCTCCAAGTCATCCAGAGATCTCGCTAACACACCAAGCAGAGCTAACTACATCCTCCACTCTTCAGTACAGTTTCATTTGTCACTGAGCACACTCACTTTTCCTGGAGTGTGCATAGATAATAAATGCTTAGATTGCTCATATGGCAGCTCGCTACTGAAAATACCCTGTGCCCTGCTAATGATATAAGGTACGCAATTCTGCACTGTTCTGTTGCACACAGGATCCTGGAGGTACATAGATTAATAGATTCATTGATTCTAGGACTGGAAGGGACCTTGAGAGGTCATCGAGTCCAGTCCCCTGCCCTCATGGGAGGACGAAATACTGTCTAGACCATCCCTGATAGACATTTATCTAACCTACTCTTAAATATCTCCAGTGACGGAGATTCCACAACCTCCGTAGGCAATTTATTCCAGTGTTTAACCACCCTGACAGTTAGGAACTTTTCCTAATGTCCAACCTAAATCTCCCTTGCTGCAGTTTAAGCCCATTGCTTCTTGTTCTATCAATAGAGGCTAAAGTGAACAAGTTTTTTCCCTCCTCCTGATGACACCCTTTTAGATACCTGAAAACTGCTATCATGTCCCTTCTCAGTCTTCTCTTTTCCAAACTAAACAAACCCAATTCTTTCAGCCTTCCTTCGTAGGTCATGTTCTCAAGACCTTTAATCATTCTTGTTGCTCTTCTCTGGACCCTCTCCAATTTCTCCACATCTTTCTTGAAATGCGGTGCCCAGAACTGGACACAATACTCCAGTTGAGGCCTAACCAGCGCAGAGTAGAGTGGAAGAATGACTTCTCGTGTCTTGCTCACAAAACACCTGTTAATGCATCCCAGAATCACATTTGCTTTTTTTGCAATGGCATCACACTGTTGACTCATATTGAGCTTGTGGTCCACTATAACCTCTAGATCCCTTTCTGCCATACTCCTTCCTAGACAGTCTCTTCCCATTCTGTATGTGTGAAACTGATTGTTCCTTCCTCAGTGGAGCACTTTACATTTGTCTTTATTAAACTTCATCCAGTTTACCTCAGACCATTTCTCCAATTTGTCCAGATCATTTTGAATTATGACCCTGTCCTCCAAAGCAGTTGCAATCCCTCCCAGTTTGGTATCATCTGCAAACTTAATAAGCGTACTTTCTATGCCAACATCTAAGTCGTTGATGAAGATATTGAACAGAGCCCGTCTCAAAACAGACCCATGCGGAACCCCACTCGTTATACTTTTCCAGCAGGATTGGAACCATTAATAACTAATCTCTGAGTACGGTTATCTAGCCAGTTATGCACCCACCTTATAGTAGCCACATCTAAATTGTATTTGCTTAGTTTATCGATAAGACTATCGTGCGAGACCGTAGCAAATGCCTTACTAAAGTCTAGGTATACCACATCCACCGCTTCTCCCTTATCCACAAGACTCGTTATCCTATCAAAGAAAGCTATCAGATTGGTTTGACATGATTTGTTCTTTACAAATCCATGCTGGCTATTCCCTATCACCTTACCACCTTCCAAGTGTTTGCAGATGATTTCCTTAATTACTTGCTCCATTATCTTCCCTGGCACAGAAGTTAAACTAACTGGTCTGTAGTTTCCTGGGTTGTTTTTATTTCCCTTTTTATAGATGGGCACTATATTTGCCCTTTTCCTGTCTTCTGGAATCTCTCCCGTCTCCCATGGTTTTCTAAAGATAATAGCTAAAGGCTCAGATACCTCCTCTGTTAGCTCCTTGAGTATTCTAGGATGCATTTCATCAGGCCCTGGTGACTTGCAGGCATCTAACTTTTCTAAGTGATTTTTAACTTCTTCTTTTTTTTATTTTTATCTTCTAAATCTACCCCCTTCCTATTGGCATTCACTATGTTAGGCATTCCTTCAGACTTCTCTGTGAAGACCGAAACAAAGAAGTCATTAAGCATCTCTGCCATTTCCAAGTTTCCTGTTACTGTTTCTCCCTCCTCACTGAGCAGTGGGCCTACCCTGTCATTGGTCTTCCTCTTGCTTCTAATGTATTGATAAAAAGTCTTCTTGTTTCCCTTTATTCCCATAGCTAGTTTGAGCTCATTTTGTGCCTTTACCTTTCTAACCTTGCCCCTGCATTCCTGTGTTGTTTGCCTATATTCATCCTTTGTAATCTGACCTGGTTTCCTAAGCTCTGCTTTGCTCTCTCACATACCTCAGAGTGATCCACACATCCTCACATCACCAAGACACTTACCAAGCAGGCCCAGCTACTGTTTCCACTATTTAATGTAGGTACACCTAGAATCCTGATTGCAACTGGAGTATATGTAAATAATTCCCATTCGCTACTGCCAGCTCTATGTAACAGATGGAAGGTGGGGTGGGCAGCCTTTGGGTTTTTTTTTTCTTTCTTTCTTGTCCTGTAATATTGTTAGATGGAATCCTGTGGGTGACAGAGAATGGGCTGTAAAACAAGGTGAAAACCTTGTGCATGTCAGCAGCTGCGGGGTTGGCAGAGCAAAGGTATGTGTGTTAATTGGGCACTGCGGAAAGAGGGCAGAGGTAAGCTTGCATGCACAACCTGACTTGTGCATCTCCTGGTTTTTGGTACTTTGAGTTTTGTTCCACACAGCATTCTGCAGGGGTACGATACCCCCAAGCAACCTTAACTCTGCATTTAACGGCAGTTGTACATACAGTGTTCTACAATTAGCATACTGAGCCAGCTGCACCCCCCTGACACACACATTCATCAGCTGTGCCTCACGGGCCCTGCTTCAGCAAACCTCCCCCGCCATACCTCTGACCCATTCATTGCATTCCCCCGTCCCCACTACCATACTGAGGCCTCCCTACTGCAAGCAGGGAACACATCTCCCTGAAGTTTTCACTCCCTGTATACTGACTTTTCCATTGCTGTCACTTCTTCCCTTCTCTAATCTGACTCCCATGCAGTGCCTGGGTGAAGGACAGCTGTGTTCCAGTGGCATAGTGTTCCTGGTCGTGTTTCAGAATGGCTAGAGGGTGGAGTTTGTAGCAGGCTGGTGGGAGAAATCCCAGATAGGGTTTGTGTTCCAAAACACTGACAATTTTATGTTTGAGAGAAAAATCCTCTGACCCCTTTCCGATAGATGTACCCCATCTCCAAGAACAGTGAGGTGTCAGAGCTTGTAATGGTTTCTGGTCAGCCACGAACCCTCCAATTTCCCCATGAATGTGCATCCAATAGCTTTCCTGTAGTGTTGGGGTGCATTAACAGAGCTGGGACGTGCAACGGGTCAGGTGCATTGGTAGAACTGGGGTATAGGAAGGTTGGGGTACACTGGAAGGGCTGGGGCTGCAGGAAAGTTGGGGTGCATGAGAGGTTGGGGTGCAAAGACAGCTGTGGGATGCAGAGGGTTAGGATGCCAAGACCAAGCTGGGGGTTGGGGTGCAGGAAGGTTGAGGTGCAGCATGGCTTGTTTATTGGCAGAGAGGGCACAGCGGGTTGCGGTGCAGGGCTGGGGTGCACTGCCAGAGCTGGGGGTCATGTGCCACCATCACCTGAACCTCTTACCTCCCCTACCACCTATTCCTATTTACCCCAATCCCCCTTCCCAGCACGGTTGCCAATTTTGGTTGAACCTATTCCTGGAGGTTTCATCACATGACACAATCTTTGAAGATTAATCTTTAATTCCTGAAAAACAACAAGGAGTCTGGTGGATTTGTGGATACAGACTAACATGGCTACTCCTCTGATACTTTAATTCCTGGAGACTCCAGGACAATCCTGGAGGTTTGGCAACCCTATTTCCCAGAAACTTTACACATCCAATTTTCCACCCAAATGCTTTTATTGCATTTCTCCCAAAATGAAATCACCTCCTATGACTCTCACATTGTAGCAATCTCCAGCCACTCAGTTCAAAATTCCTTTTGACTTGAGAGTGTGTGTGTGTGTAATTAACTTATCTTTAGCAGTGTTAATTGAAGGGTGAGTTCACAGCCATCCAGTGGTTTGTGATTCATCTTCCAGTCCTTAGTATCTACCTATGAACTCTAGCTCTACAGTTCTAGCTCTAAGTTTTTGTTTTTGTTATTTTTTTAAAAACATCTACCACCTAGAAAGTTTTTTTAAAAAAATGACTGTTTTAGGGCTTGTATCTCCAGAATGTCTGGCTCAACAGATGTCAAGTTTGGGTCATTAAACCTGCCCTGCCATCTCCTCAATTGCACCACTATAAATTGGTGAACCTTATGGGGGTGCAAGATATGTGTAGTGATCCAAATTTGGGGTTATTTGACCAACGAGTTCATGAGATGCCATTTCCCACCAAATAATCAGCTTTTCTAAAGGTTCGTTCTAGTAATGTTTTTTTTGTGCACATCTAGAGATCAGACCATGGGTCTGATCCTGGCACAAGGGTCTCACTCACTTGAGGGTTACCCCCAGAGAATGCATGGCATCCACTAGCCACTTGGGGGAAGCAAGATTCAGAAACATTATTAGCAAGAGAGTTTGGCCATCCACTTAGGCTCTTGAGTAAAGGTCAAGCACTCCACAAGTTACATTGAACACATATGTAAAGTGAAACCCAAAGGATTTGCAGGTAGAATATGGTCAAAGTGGCTGGATAGACTGAAGAGATGTACAGTAAGTGTTTGTTCCTGAACTCCCCCAGCTACTGACAGTTCACGGTGCCCTTTGCTGAAAACCTGGGAAATCTTGGCTGGCATGTTGCTAAAATCTGGTACTATCAGGCTTTTATTTTGGAGGGGGGGTGTAATGTCATCAAAGTATTTTTGTTTAAAAAAAATAGGCGTGCAAATGCTTGCTGGCAAAAGAGGAGCATTTTATGGGATGGAGGAGTTAGGGGAATGGGGTGAGAGGGGTTTGGGGCTGCACAGAGAAGAGGGGGGATTATGGGGAGGGAGATAAATGGGGACAGGTGGTAGAAGAGTTGGGTTTGGGGAATGGATACTGGGAAGCAGACATGGGGGTTTGTTGCACAGGGTCTGGGGGTAATAGGGGCAGCTCCACATTCTCCCCTTCTGGCCCTTTTGTGTGTGTGTGCTTGAATCTGGGGGACCCCCTAGCTCTCTAGGGGAGTCTTAGCCCCTCTCCCCACCCCCTGCATGTGAGGTGGAATTTTTTGGGGGGGGGGCACTTGCCTCTCTGGGGGTGTCTGACCCCTGCACCTGACCCCCCTCTGTTTGCCAGGCTCTGAAGCTGCCTTCCCCAGCCGTGGGGATCTATCTGCCTTCCATGTCCCTTCTCGTGTCAGCCAGGGTCTGCAGTAGGCATTGCTTTCTGGGGACATCTAAGCCCCTCTCCCTACCTCCTCACATGAACTGGAATCTGGGATGCTTTGTCCCTCTACCGGAGTCTGGCCCCCTCTCTCTGCCTCTCCCCAGGATCAGGGAAGTGCGGGTCCTCTGAATGGGAAGCTTAGAACAGGCATGCTCAGAGCATGGCCCAAGAACACACTGCTGAGAGACGGGTGAGGAGCTGAGAATGGGCATGTCAGAAACTCTACAGTCCTGGGGAGGGGGAATGGGAAAACCCACTGGCATGAATGGAGCAGTTCATATGTCTCAGAGCTAGGTGACCAGGTGTCTCAATTTTATAGGGACTGTCCTGATATTCGGGGCTTTGTCTTATATAGGAGCCTATTACTCCCCACCCCGTCCTGATTTTTCACACTTGCTGTCTGGTCACCCTCCTCAGAGCTAGATTCTGGCTGAATTCAGGCTGGGTGTTCACTTTCAGCTGAGAACATCCCATTGAGATGAATGGGCCACTTCACAGCTCTCTGAGACTATTATGATGCTGATGGATGTGTGGAGCACCTCTGCTCCATTGAAGCAGCAAAGAATCCTGTGGCACCTTATAGACTAACAGATGTTTTTCCAGCATGAGCTTTCGTGGGTGAATACCCACTTCTTCGGATGCAAGTAGTGGAAATTTCCAGGGGCAGGTAAATATAAGCAAGCAAGAAGCAAGCTAGAGATAAGGAGGTTAGATCAATCAGGGAGGATGAGGCCCTGTTCTAGCAGTTGAGGTGTGAAAACCAAGGGAGGAGAAACTGGTTCTGTAATTGGCAAGCCATTCACAGTCTTTGTTTAGTCCTGAGCTGATGGTGTCAAATTTGCAGATGAACTGGAGCTCAGCAGTTTCTCTTTGAAGTCTGGTTCTAAAGTTTTTTTGCTGCAGGATGGCCACCTTAAGGTCTGCTATTGTGTGGCCAGGGAGGTTGAAGTGTTCTCCTACAGGTTTTTGTATATTGCCATTCCTAATGTCTGATTTGTGTCCATTTATCCTTTTCCTTAGAGACTGTCCAGTTTGGCCGATGTACATAGCAGAGGGGCATTGCTGGCATATGATGGCATATATTACATTGGTGGATGTGCAGGTGAATGAACCGGTGATGGTGTGGCTGATCTGGTTAGGTCCTGTGATGGTGTTGCTGGTGTAGATATGTGGGCAGAGTTTGGCATCGAGGTTTGTTGCATGGATTGGTTCCTGAGCTGGAGTTACTATGGTGTGGTGTGCAGTTGCTGGTGAGAATATGCTTCAGGTTGGCAGGTTGTCTGCGGGCGAGGACTGGCCTGCCACCCAAGGCCTGTGAAAGTGTGGGATCATTGTCCAGGATGGGCTGTAGATCCCTGATGATGCGTTGGAGGGGTTTTAGCTGGGGACTGTATGTGATGGCCAGTGGAGTCCTGTTGGTTTCTTTCTTGGGCTTGTCTTGCAGTAGGAGGCTTCTGGGTACACGTCTGGCTCTGTTGATCTGTTTCTTTATTTCCTCGTGTGGGTACTGTAGTCTTGAGAATGCTTGGTGGAGATTTTCTAGGTGTTGGTCTCTGTCTGCGGGGTTAGAGCAGATGCGGTTGTACCTCAGTGCTTGGCTGTAGACAATGGATCTTGTGGTGTGTCCGGGATGGAAGCTGGAGGCATGAAGGTAGGCATAGCGGTCGGTAGGTTTTCGGTATAGGGTGGTGTTAATGTGACCATCACTTATTTGCACTGTGGTGTCTAGGAAGTGGACCTCCCGTGTAGATTGGTCCAGGCTGAGGTTGATGGAGGGGTGGAAGCTGTTGAAATCATGGTGGAATTTTTCCAGAGTCTCCTTCCCATGGGTCCAGATGATGAAGATGTCATCAATGTAGCGTAGGTAGAGAAGGGGCATGAGTGGATGGGAGCTGAGGAAGCGTTGTTCCAGGTCAGCCATAAAAATATTGGCATATTGTGGGGCCATGCGGGTGCCCATAGGGTGCCACTGATCTGGAGATATATATTGTCATTAAATTTTGAAATAGTTGTGTGTGAGGATAAAGGCACAGAGCTCAGCAACCAGTTGTGCTGTGGCATCATCAGGGATACTGTTCCTGACAGCTTGTATTCCATCAGTGTGTGGGATGTTTGTGTAGAGAGCCTCTACATCCATGGTGGCTAGGATGGTGTTTTCTGGAAGGTCACCAATGCATTGTAGTTTCCTCAGGAAATCAGTGGTGTCACGGAGATAGCTGGGAGTGCTGGTAACATAGGGTCTGAGTAGAGGGTCTACATATCCAGACAGTCCTTCAGTGAGAGTTCCAATGCCCGAGATGATGGGGCGTCCAGGATTTCCGGGTTTGTGGATCTTGGGTAGTAGATAGAATAACCCTGGTCGGGGCTCTAAGGGTATGTTGATTTGTTCCGGTGTTACTGTAGGGAGTGTCCTGAGTAGATGGTGCAGTTTCTTAGTGTATTTCTCAGTGGGATCTGAGGGAAGTAGCTTGTAAAATTTGGTATTGGAGAGTTGTCTGGCAGCCTCCTTTTGGTAGTCCGACCTGTTCATGTTCACCTCCTTTTGGTAGTCCGACTCTGCTCCATTGGCCTTCTAATTGTATACAGCAGTATAACTGAGCACCAGCTCTGCTCTGGCTAAGGTGGGGAAGCCCCTCCTGTTTAAAGGATGACTACTAAGTATGCTAAAATCTGTGTGTTTACACAGATTGTCTTGAAATTTGCTATGTGTCATGAAAGCGTAGGGTAGGGTGAGTGATCCAAAGATGGGGTCATTTGAGTATGAGGTTCCCCACAGCCTCGAGGGGAAAAAAATTAAGTTCACAGATTCTAGCAGCTTTGAAGTTCTACGCCCACCCTGAGCAGAAATCTGAAAACGAAATGTAAACTTTTGTTTTGTTTTAATTTGGAGAAATGGACTCTGAGCACAGCCGATAATTAAAAAGGCTCTCAAACTGTGTTTGAAAAGAAAATTAATTACAAGGGGTGATTGCAGTGTAAGAGTAAATGGGAAGAAGGGAGTTGTTTTGGGTCTAGAGCAAGGAATGGGGGCATAGGTGCTGACTCTGTGGGTGGAAAAAAATTGATGGTTGCTTAGCACCCACTGGCAGCCAGCTCCCTCCCTTCCCCACAGCGCCTCCCACCCACTGGTGGCCCCACAGATCAACTCCTTCCCCCTCCCTCCCAGTGCTTCCTCCCGACCACAATCTGCTGTTCCGTGGTGTGCAGGAGGTGCTGGGGGAAAGGGGAAGCAGTGGGGATGAGGTGCGCTTGGGGGAGGGGAGGAACTGGGCGGGAGGAAGTGGGGTGGGAAGAGGCAGGACGCAGGTGGGACTTTGGGGGAAGGGGTGGAGTGGGGGCAGGGCCTGGAGATGAGCAGGGGGGTTGAGCACCCCTGGGGAAAGGAGGAAGCTGGCACATGCAAATTTAAATATCTGAAATCCAGAAAATTTGAAGTTAAGATACACGTCGCCCCTGTGGGAGTGCTGGTCAAAGCGTGTGGGGGAAAGCCTGGTTTGGAGAAGGGGTGGACTGGGTGGGCCTGGCACATGGCTGGGGAAGCCTGGCAGAAGCAGGAACAGGAGTCCCCACTGGGGGTGGGTAGTAGGAGTGTGGGGCTCACCCAGTTCCATGTGCCGCTCAGGCTGCATAACCAAGGTAGCATGCAGCCCTCCAGTGAGCTGCTTCCTGGGATATGGGTACTCAGAGCAAGGAGCAACTTCTTACCTTTTAATGCCTTCTATAGTGCCAGCTAATGCTGCTGTACAACAAAATGTACAGATGCGGGAGGAGTACTTAGGAATCACATAGCAGCCATGTTAGCTTAGCAGAAAGACCACGGTGTGACCTTAGGCAAATAATTTAATGGTTGTGCCCCGGTTTCCCTGAGAATGATACTTAATCGCATTTTTTTTAAAAAGAAAAACACTTGGAGAGTGAAAGATGAAAAGTGCTAGAGATGTGCTAACTACGTAGTGGTAGGAGTAGACTCAAACATAAGAGAATATTTCATATCCGTCTTGTCTCCCCATTTAGATTTCAGTGGAAGCAGTAGAAAATATAAGAACTGTGGCTTCATTAACTTGTGAAGATGCATTCTATGAGAAATATAATGCAAGTTTGAATGGTCCATACAGGTAGGATTTGCTCTCAAACAATTCTGTTTTTTAAAAGCAATGAATACATATTTTCTTAATTTAAAACAACTCAGGATTTATTCATATTACATTCATTTGCAGACTGAAAATATTAAACACATAAATGATTTGAAAAGATTTTGGCAGAGTAAAATGTATTTACTCAGTTTATTTAAAATATCGTCTTAGACGCTATTGTGAGTGATGTAATATTTGTGTGAGAGAGAGAATGTAATGACCTGGTTTAAAGTTTGTTTTAACATGAATATGGATGTTTACTTGCTTCACAAGTACTGCAGCAGAATGAGTTTCATAGGTCAAGTGGCAAAGACTTTATACTACATAACGTCACCGTGTATTATGACTTGTACTACAAGTAAGGATTTGCAGGTCTTGAAATAAGATGCATTTCTTTTTCCCCTTTGGCCTTTTCAGTCACACTTGACAAGCTAACCACTGCAGTGGCTAATTTCTAATATCCAAAATGTCAGACATTTTCCTAGTCTCCATTTTATTTAAATGAAATGATCTACCATCCATTTTGTTTCTTTCCCCTTAAATATGTTTTAAGTAAAAGCAGGGATTGAAAAATGACAGTCCGCTGCCAATGACAGTTTTATGGCTCAATATTATATAGACCATCAGTATGAGGGGAAAAAAATCTATATTTAATTGGAGGAATAGGATTATTAGATTTAGCACTTATCTCAAGTCCTGGCAGGTCATTGTATCACAATATTATGAATTATAGAGAAACTATTTTGATAAACATTTTAAAAATGTATGAGCACTAGAGATGAGTGAAAATCTGAATTTCTATCCTGTGGGAAATTCTAATATTTCAACCTCTGTTTTGCTCTGAAGTAGGATAAAATGTGAAAATATATCAATTTTTTTTCACAGAAAGAAAAGTTTTTGAAAAATTTCAATGTAGAAATGGCAAATCATTCCATTTTTGCATTTTTTCTCCATACAAAATATGTTTATATTCTCAAATAATTGAAATATTTAATTTTTCTTTTGTTTAACTGATCTGAAAGTTTTTGTTTTTATCTAGTTCAACATCAAACTGCATATCCCTGTTTTGGAACATTGCCTCTCTTACGGGACGGGCTCCCTGGTTGGACTACATCTCCCATGATGCAGTGTGATCTCCCCTCTGACTGAGTGGCATAATGCATTATCGGAGTCCCATAGCTATGGGCGCAAAGCAGAAATATTCAGATCAAACCAACCCAGAATAAAATATTTTGTTACTTTTTTCCCAATGGAAAATTTGAAATGTGCAGAAATTGCATTTTCTGTTCAAAAATCATTTTGTCAGAACTAGTACCAGAGTCTGTCACAGCAAGGTCTGCACATAATTAGAGTGATTTAGTTTTACCATCCCACACAACAACATTGGTCACCATTTAAAAGTCACCACTGTACAATGGGGTCTGAGTTGCTACTTTTTCCCCTCCTGTACTCAGAGCAGGCAATATCTGCAGTGCTTCGGTTATGCTGTGTTGTAGACATTGACTTTTCCCTGGTGACCACTACATTTATACAAGTTGTCCAAAAATCCAAACATTCAGAGATCATAAGAGACTTATGGAAATTATCAATTTGTTTTGTGTCAGCTTGCTTTGGCCATCCATAAACATTTATTCTGGAAACCAGCATTCAAGTGTTAAAATGTTTTGAGTATTAAAGGTAACTTTATCAAAAGTTCCTATCCAACAAAGAAGCTAGTTGGGATGAAGGGATCTCATTTGCCATAAGTTCTCTCCAGCGGCACCTTCATGGAGGTCCTAGCATGCAGCTTTATTAATTATTATTATGTATTATTTGAGTGAGTGAGGTATAGGGTTTGCCTCCCCTAATCCAAAGGTCTGACCTTCTCCCAGCCAGTCTCTGCTCTTGGCATTTCATGAGAATTTTTTCCTTTAAACATAAATCTTTTCTTTTATCAGGGACTCTCTAACAAAAGCCCCCCTATATGGACTTACCTATGGAATAGCCTATGTGCAATCTACTTTCTTGAGGCAGCAGTCTTCAGGTTTGGGGGGATGGCTCATTGCTAATTGTTATACAAACTTTGAAAATGTATTTATGTGAGTACACATCAGTCCAAAGGCAGTGATTTCAACACATGGTTATTGTGTATAGTCCTAGTTACTGAGGCAATAGTACTAGAGGTCCAACAGTTTAGAACCTGGTGAGGAGTTCAATTCAGGCAGAAGAGTTATTTCTGGGAGAGGAAGCTTGAGACAGGCGTGTTGGCATGTATGGAGCCTGGCTCAGTTTATTTACTATGGAGAAACTTTTACTGCTGATAGTTCATTGCAGACAACGGGCTTTGTGAAATGCTTCTGTGTGGAGAAATTACATACCATTAGTCACCCATAAAAATATTGATAGCTGTAAACATCTGTTTCTAATCCTGTGTGTGTAATTTTACTAAGACAAAGTTCTAAAAATGTCACAATTCTCAGATTTATAGATAGTGTTTAGGTCTGTTTGTTTTAAATAAGGAAAACAATATTTGTAATGTCTGAACAATAATAAAAAGTCTCTCTTTAGATGAACTGAAAGATGTTTTGTGTTTGGTTTTCAGAGCCCTTTTTTCAGTTCTATATGGTGTTTTAAATGTTGGCCTGTCCACTTCTTTGGCACCAGATTTCGGCAAAGCTAAAGTTTCTGCCCAACGAACCTTTCAGCTTTTGAATCGGAAACCATTAATTGACATGCTATAGTGAAGAGGGTACAAAACTGGTAAGGCCATTCAGAAAGTCCTCGAAACTAACAAACCTGGTGGTACTGTATTGTCCTTAATTGTATTAATCTTGTTCAATTGCCTTTTGCAATGTCACAGAAGACAGGACCAGACAAGTAGGGTAAAATTTAACAGCAATAACTAAATAATTTTATATTTGCCCAGTACCATTTAATACCTTTTTGCTTGAGAAATTAACAGAATACTTTTAAGTGCAGTTCTGTTTTGAAAAAATGACTGGAAGAATGACATTTCATTCACCGGTTCTGTCCGTTGGGTGTATTGTGAGGCCTTTTCTACACTACCAGGGTAAGTCGACCTAGTTACTCTACTCCAGCTACGTGAATATTGTAACTGGGTTCTATGTAGCTTAGGTTGATTTACCGCTGTGTCTTCACTGTGCTGTGTTGACAGGAGATCCTCTCCCATCGACTTACCTTACTCTTCACGTTCCGGTGGAGTACCAGAGTTGATCAGAGAGCACTCTGCTATCAACACCTGCTGAATTAATTGCAGCAGTATCAATCTTCCTGGTAGTGAAGACAAGCCCAGAGTTATAACTGCTTTCTTTAGCAACACAAGTATGTTTTCACTGCTTTTCACTTCTGTAAACTAGGCAGCTGTGGGGGAGAGTGAGTTAGATTCTGTTCCTTCTTGTGCATCATCAGCAGACTTGTTTGCTAAGTTCCAGTCAGTTACATCTGTGTAACAGAGAGTCAAGGTGGGTGAGTTGATATCTTTCATTGGACCAAATTCAGTTGGTGAGAGAGACAAGCTGTCAAGCTTACATAGAGCTCTTCTTCAGTTCTGTATAAGCTCGAAAGCTTCACTCTCTCACCAACAGAAGTTGGTCCAATAAAAGATATTAACTCACCCATGTTGACTCTCTAATATCCTAGGACCAGCACAGGTATAACAACACTGCATACAACATTAGAGTAACCTCATTCAAGTCAAAGGGGTTGCACAAGTATTAATGAGGATGTAATTTGGCGTACAGAACCTTTTGTTCCTGGTGATTATACATGAGATGGAAAGAACCCAGCTTGTCTCTCAAAGTCCAGTGTTGACAGTTAGAAACTATCTTTGTATTTGTAAACTGAACACATTTCATATTGTCTCTCAGTGCTTTCCATAAATGCTTTTACAAGCAGAACCAGCTTTTCAGAAACTTGAAATTCTAGCTTTTAGATAGTAGCCTTGATTCAGAAAAGGACTCAGGCACATACTGTAAGCATGCCAGTAACTCATGTGCACAACTTTAAGTCACACATGTGCTTGACTACTTTCCTGAATCAGCTCCACATGCCCAGACTGCTAATGCTCCCGGGGAAATATCTGCTTGCAGAGAAAGACGTTCATTGAAAGTGAAACCACTCTGGGCCAAATCCTGATGCCAGTGAAGCAGCTGCCTTTGACTTCAGTGAAGCTAAGATTTGGCCCAAAGAATTTAAACCTTGGAAGTCCAGTTCTCTGGGTGCTGTAAGAGCCCATTTTACTGACAGTGCTGGTATTGTGGTCCTGGAACTGTCCCGTCCCCCAGGCATCAGAGGAGGCTCCCACAGTCTCTCCTAACATCTCCTTCACTCACCCTTGTCTTCAAGTCTTCCTCCTTGCTACCTCTTATACACGGAGCTCCCTTCCTACATGAAAGAGCCAATCAGCTACCCTTTCCCTATTCAAACCTACACTTAAAACATAGTTGTCCTTGAAAACTATGAATAATCCACCAAAGTAAAAATGTTTAACCCAATCTGAGATCTGATGTTCACCTTGTACTATGTTCATCCTGTGTACTGTGTGTTGAACTTACACTATTTAGAGAGTGAACTCCCAGGGGCAGGAACTATGTTTTCCACACACAATGATAGTGTCTGGATTATATGCATTGATGACATCAAAGATAGGTATTAGGGTTGTTTACTTACCTAAAGTAATGATAGTCCTTGCGAACCAGGCTGAAAAGGAATGATATAAATGAGAGAGAGAGATGCAGAAAAGAACCACTCAGCAAGGAGGTCCTGTACACAGAAGATACCAATCCAATTTCACTGCATATTTAAGCAACAATAAATTGACAAAAATGCTCTGGGTTTGAAAATGCCATACCATCTCCAACTGACTTGTCAACGCCTTCATTTAAATGACCATACTGAGCTGTGTTTGATGCTTCTGTACAAGATAGACTGGTCTTCTGTCATACATTTATATTTTCTACTATTTCCAGAGTCAGTTTGATGGCAACATTGAATTCAGGGACATCCATTTTGTATACCCTACAAGACCAGAAGTTCAAGTTTTGCAAGGACTCAACGTGAAGGTTAATAAAGGCCAGACGCTAGCCTTGGTGGGGAGCAGTGGTTGTGGCAAAAGCACATCCATTCAGCTGCTGGAGAGATTTTATGACCCTATGGCAGGACAAGTGGTAAGAAGAGATGTGTGAAGCTGTTAACGCTTAGGGCTTATAAAACTGTTCTTCAAAGTATTTTACAAACATTAAATCATCCGCACAACACCGCTTTGAGGTGGATAAGTGTTGTTACAGGTCCGGGTACTGGAGAAAAGACTTGGGTCTTGCTTAAGGTAGAGCTGGGAGAAGAACTTTGGATCTTCTGACTCCACATCCTGGCTCTAGATCACTAGATTGCATCTCTTTATTGATTTACTTGATATATTGGAGGGGACATTAGAATATACTTTCCATAATGTAACCCTTGTCACTAGTCCTCTAGTCATGTTAATATGACACAATTTGAGGTCTAATTCATCACTTGATGAGACTTTTGATGCAAGTCCTATTAATGATGATGGGAGCTCCAAGAAGAATAGCCTAGAGATGGTGAGTCAAAGGATGTTTGAATAAATGCCCAAAGATGTGGATTCTTGTTGGAGCTCTTCAACCGTCTAGGTTTAAGAAGACCATGAACAGACTTTCTCATGAGATCTCTGGTACCTGACATCATCAGTAAAGATGGAAATTCTGTGGGCACAACTCATTATAGATTGGCAATTCCACATCTATTATGGAAGCTAGAAGAGTAGATGTGCAAAAAAAAAAAAATTCTGAGAAGAAAAGGTTATCTGAGCTTCTTTTGAATTTTCAGAGTTTTGGATGAAAGATCTGATCTATTATTTGATCAGAAGTGGTTTACTGACCACTTTACATTTACTGCAGCTCTAACACAGGTCAGAGGATTTTCACAGATTCGTCTTTCACATTTATATTGTACACCTGAGGAGGAGTATTGCATTCTGCAGGGAATGATTTTTCTCTTTTTCTCTTTCTAGTTTGCAGATGGGTTAGATACTAAGTCTTTGCACTTGCAATGGTTAAGGTCCAAATTGGGTATTGTGTCCCAGGAGCCTATTTTGTTTGACTGCAGCATTGCTGAAAATATCCAGTACGGAGACAACAGTAGGGTTGTCAGTCAGGAGGAAGTTGAAGAGGCAGCTAAAGCAGCAAATATTCACACCTTCATAGAAAATCTCCCAGAGGTAAGAGAAAATGTCTTTCCATTCTCAGTGGGGGGTAAATATTCACAATGACCTATCTAAGCAACTCCCATTGATGCAAAACAATATGCTTTTTCGTTTATTTTCTTATGTTTACTGTTCTCAAAGAGGAAAATAGGAAGCTGGTGTTTAAAAATGTAACTTGCAATAGGTATTAACACATATGCGGTCGTAATTAGCTAATTCAAATGCAAAATCTGAGCTCCAGTTTTCTTATTTTCCTCTATCACAGTGATGTTATATAACAACTATAAAAGAGACATTCAATTCTTAACTTTGCCAATTCTTTTTCCTTTTTTTGGCTGAAACTTTCTGTAGTTTTAGTCTTATCTGAAAGGTAAAATGTTTCAAGTACATTTTAACCTTCATGTTTGCCATGGACTTAGTTCTCAAAATGGAGAAAGACCTTGGAAAAGCCCAAAGAAATTGGGCTTCCTGTAAAGTTACATGGAATTGAAGACAATTGAAAATTGAAAAAAAACCCAATATTTCTTTTTCATTACCACCTAGTTTTTGAAAATGTACTGAGAAGAAAGTTTTGGACGTGTAAGAATTAAAGGTTCACCTCCTGAGTGTGAGTCTCTAGGGCCTTGAAATTATAAAAGTCTCTTGAGATCTATATTTTTAAGTACAGGTGTCTTTGACTAGACACATCAGTGGTTGCACCACTTGGGAATTAGTCTTTTTCTAATGCTGAAATGAATTTTCATTACAGAGCATTTATCAATATATGTAGCTGTATATATGCATTTTGATTCAAACAGTTAAAATTGTTATAAGATTTTATTATTAAAAACAATTACATTATTATTTATCCTTCATAATGGAAATGCTTAATATAGTACATTATCTGCTATTAAAATATAACTTACTGTTTCTAACTTTCCTTGACAATGAATATTTACTTATACAGAAGTATAATACCCAAGTGGGTGACAAAGGAGCACAACTTTCTGGGAGGTCAGAAACAAAGAATAGCAATTGCTCGTGCTCTAGTTCGTAAGCCAGCAGTTCTGCTTCTAGATGAAGCCACATCTGCTCTTGACACAGAAAGCGAAAAGGTTAGTAATATGCATTCTACCATTTGTAATACACACAAAAATACCTGGTTCAAATTCTTCACTGCAAGAACACAGGCGCTCCATCTACAATACAATTTTGAAAGTTCCACAGAACAACCCTTAGCTCCCTCTCTGTCTACGGCCTGCTTTTGCAAGGTGCAGAGTGCCTTCAACTCCTGGTGTCTAAATTGGGAGCTGATGGTAGTCAGCAACACTTGGGGGCTGGACAGAAAGTGGGATTTTCAGAACTCCTCATTTTTGGCCTGCCTCAGTTCCTTCAAAGTCAGTTATGAAGTCAATGGCACTTTTTGAATGGGTTCACAGTTAGACCAATGCTGAGCACTTTGGAAAATCCCATTGATAATTAGCAACTTTGAGTTTGAGACAGGTGTCTTCAAACAGTTGACTGTGATCTACTAGAGGAGGCCTTGTAAGGCAAGTCACCAGCTCCTTCCTCTTTCCTTCAGCCAGCAGCACTAGCAGCAAAGTGGGTCTCTTTCTGCACTATTTCCTGCTCTGTCTGGGGGAACAGGTGTTGCTACAGAAACCGAGAGGGATCCACTCTGCCAGTAGAACTGCTGGCTGTCAGGACAGAATGGAACAATGAAGAAGCCTCTGTCCGCTTCCCAGTCCTTTTGATCCCATCTGCATTCAGAGGGTAAGATGGGTGACATGTAGGAGCAGCTGGCTTGGAAAAAAGGCTTCAGCAACATCTCTTACCTCTCAGGAGATGTTGTGAAGGGAAGAGAGAGTAATTAAGCTATCCTCTGCTGCTCAGCTGGCTGAGCTTTCTCACTGCATCCACCATCTCCAGGAGAGGGGGCAGACTCCATAGGGACGAATAAACTGTTCATTTGGATGGGGGATGCAGTGGAAGTGAAAAATGCCACAATGCCAAACCACCATCCAGTTGTGAGCCAGATGTCAGGATCCTGAATTTTGGATTTTTTATGGCTAACAAGAAGTGTCTGGCATTGCTGTTACTATCAATGAACATGCAAGTTTTAGTCATGTCTATGTATTTGGCTGGTCTGCTTTCTCCAAACTGATCTAAGTACTGTGCATGTCTAACTGACAAACACCTGGACAAATGCATATGGCGGGGAGGACAGAGGTGGTTAGTTTCTCTAAATTTGGCGTGTAGTTGGAAACAGACAGCATGCAGTATCAAATATAACACACACATTTGGTAAGCATCCGCTATCACAGACAATTCATTACACCTCTGCAAATTAGTTGTGTTGGTCCAAACTAGATCCTTATGGACCTCATTCTGCTAGCCTTTGTTCATGAGAGTAGTCTCAATGACTTCAGTGGAATCACTCACACAAATAAAGGTTGTAATATCAGGCCCCTGTGTTTGAGGCCTCCTTCATGCATGGGAAGTCCTGACTCCTAAACCCCAGTGAGGAATACCCAAGTGATAACGTGAACTATAAAGGCAAAGGTGTTACCTATGAAAGGGAAGATTCTCCAAGTAATAGCAAGTTTTTCACTGCATCTGTCTGCAGATTGTCCAGAAAGCCTTGGACGATGCCAGGAAGGGTCGAACCTGCATTATTATTGCTCACCGCTTGACGACCGTCCAGAACGCTGATGTCATAGCAGTGATTCATAACGGAAAAGTAGTGGAACAAGGGACGCACAGCCATTGCTGGCAAAGGAAGGACATTACTATGCACTTGTAAATGCACAAGTTTCTCATTAACATTAATGTTACAAACTAATCTATTTATATAAATACACACACAACCCACAGATAAATAATATTAATGAGGTCAGGGGCGGCTCCAGGCCCCAGCACGCCAAGCGCATGCGTGGGGCGGCATGCCGTGGGGGACGCTCTGCCGGTCGCCGGGAGGGCGGCAGGCAGCTCCGGTGGACCTCCCGCAGGCGTGCCTGTGGAGGGTCTGCTGGTCCAGCGGCTCCGGTGGAGCATCCGCAGGCACGCCTGCGGGAGGTCCACCAGACTCGCGGGACCGGCGACCGGCACAGCGCCCCCCGCGTGTGCCGCCGTGCTTGGGGCGGCGAAATGGCTATGGCCGCCCTTGAATGAGGTGCATCTTTACTGAGATGTCTGCAGGTTTAAAACACGTAGTAAAAAACAGAGCAGAGACATTAATTTCTTCGTTGTCTCACAGCTTTAGTGTTACTTAATCCTATTGGTAAAATCCTTTGGGGCGTGTTGGTTAATTGTTCTTTTTTATTTTATCTTCTAAATCTACCCCCTTCCCATAAGCATTCACTATGTTAGGCATTCCTTCAGACTTCTCGGTGAAGACCGAAACAAAGAAGTCATTAAGCATCTCTGCCATTTCTAAGTTTCATGTTACTGTTTCTCTCTCTCTCACTAAGCAGTGGCGCCTTACCCTGTCCTTGGTCTTCCTCTTGCTTCTAATGTATTGACAAAAATGATTTCTTGTTTCATCCTTTTATTCCCATAGCTAGTTTTGAGCTCATTTTGTGCTTTTGCCCTTTCTAACCTTTTGCCCCTGCGATTCCTGTGTTGTTTGCCTATAATTCATACCTTTGTAATCTGTCCTATTTTCCATTTTTATATGATGGACTCCCTTTTTTTATTTTTTAGATCATGCAAGATCTCGTGGTTAATCACAGAATATCAGGGTTGGAGGGGACCTCTGTGAAGTCATCTAAGGTCCACACCTACTGCTCAAGAGCAGGACCATATTCCCCAGACAGATTTTTTTGCCCCAGTATCCCTAAAGGGCCCCCTCAAGGATTTGAGCCCAAAAACCTGGGTTTAGCAGGCCAAAGTCTCAAACCATCCTGTAACTATTCCCCTGCCATTCCCATTTGAATTGTTTGGAAGATATGGAGCATAGACAGGAAAGCCATCTTGGCATCCATCACTAAATAACCAACAAGGGAAACCGAGCTCTCTTGCAAGCTAAGAATAGATGGGTTCCTTCAACACAACCTATTCCTAGTGGAATGGGTTTTTTTTACCTGCTGAAAAAATATTTAACCATGAACCTATAAATATTCAAGGCCAACATCTGTGAGTTAATATTCAGAATATATGCTTTTGATTTCTGGAAGTTGGTTGGTAAGATTAAGGTAGTTTTGGAAAAAGCCGAGAACAGTGTATACTGATCACACATGATACAAGTAAGCACACAAAAGGACACTTGAAAAAACTGTGCTGCATGTCGTATGATGTCAATGTTCAGGGAGACATTTAAAAAAAAAAGCTGGTGAGTGAAGGTTGAGGAAAGTGACTACTGCTATGTTGTGTATATGCCCACAAAATCCATTTAACCTCTGTGCTTCAGTTTCCAAATCCATAAAAGTATTGCTACCACTCACTGGAGAGCCGAGGCCAAATTAACCCCATCAAATGAGGCCATGTATAGACCTCCAGTAGTTCCCGATGAGCTAACTAGAAAAAATTTCATTGAGTTCTCTGTTATTATTTTACTATTTCTATCATGGAGTAAAAGACTATGGACCTCCAAGAGGGAATGAGGGCCCCAATTGTAACTAAACAAATAACACAGAGGAACGCCCTGGCCCCAGAGAGCGCAGTCTGACAATACTACACCAGATGATCTAAATAAGACAAACAGGTGAAGTACAAAGTAGTAACTGTATAGGCAAGTTTATTTTATATTATTAATCACAATAGTCCTATCTAGTCTAAGATGCTTATATGTCCCACATTACCAGTAGTAACCTGATTGCTTCACAAACTTTAATGTTATTTATTCTCACATCACGAACCAAACGACCTCTGAGATGGGAATCTGGCGCGGTGCTCTGCTGACCAGAGAGAGGTTGTCACCATGTGTCCTACAACCCTGGATACCATTATAGTTTGTTTTGCTACTGTAGTTCCCATCCTGGGATGCTCACATAACCAGCCCTACATAAGCCAATGCAGGTCACACCCTGAAGTGTTCTGTAGCACTAGGCAACCCTATACTCATCAGCTCTGACCCCAGCACCCTGTCTACCATCCCACAGCCCCACTCAGACTTCCAGCCAGCCTTGGTTACAACCAGACAGAGACTCACCAGCAACACACTCCTGGTCCCGAATTTTTCCAAAACTCGGTGTAGCTCTCTATTATCCAGACCTCTCCTGGAGAGTTCAGAGAATTTAAAAAGGTCCATTTGTTCTTCTAAAGACCCAAAAAGCATTATCACTCCAATCTAAAATCACAGTCACTTATTGAACTTTAAAGGGGAGTTCTAGGTGTGTACTTACTTCTCCAGTTACAACACACCATGGAGTTGGTTTTATAATAAAAAATAAAAGAAATTTTATTAACAATAGGACATAGGTCAAGTGATGCCCAAACTAAAAGGAATAAAGTTAGAAAGGGTTAGCAGCAAATCAAAGTGAAACTTTGCTTCTAAAAGTCTAAACCTTAAATCTAGCAAGTTACAGGCTTTGTTCAAGATGGGTTCTCATTCTTCTTCCCAGCCATGGCTGACTTTCCTTCAATCAGGACCTTCCACAAAAGTACAAGGTGCTGGCTTTCCTTGTCTTCTTAGGCTGAAAGATCTTTGCCAAAGCAGGTTTCTCATCTATATTCAGTTCCAAAGACTTCACCCCCTCCCCACCCTTGGTTGAAGGACCCCTCTTTCTTAGCTTGCAAGAGCTCGGTTCCTTTGTGTGTCTAGTGATGGATGCCAAAGAAGGCTTCTTTCTATGCTCATATCTTCCAAAGTTCAGTGACTTTGTTTCAAGAGGCAGGATGACCTCATGTTGTTCTTTGCTTCCTATGGGCTTCCCATCCCCCTATATGTAACTGGAGTTTCCATTGTTTTGATTCCAGCATGCTTAATTTACACAGGAGACAGGTAAATAGTTGCCTCCTCTCCTGTATGGGAGGGAAACTGTTTCTCCCTGTTTGCCTGCAGAATTTAAAACATAACATCATTAAGTATCCATATGTCCTTAGATAGCGGTAATAGATACATTTCATAATGATATTATCACTAGTGTGTCATTAGCTTTCAGAAAAGACCTTAGTCTATACACTCTTATAATACAGTAATATTGTATACAATCCATTGATTCAATTGCTTATTACTTGAGGTTCCACCGCCTATGTTTCTACACCAGCAGACCTTTAAAATGGATTCTTCTGAAGGTTACCCCTCAAAGTGAAGTTTGTTCAGGTTATGAGGAAGGCAACATGGAGGTACATGCTCTTTCTTCCCTCAATTGTGTTTGCTGAAATGCAAATTGTTCCATTTCCTGCCATCTCCTCCCTGCTGTCTTGCTGTAAACTCCCCTGACACACTTTAACCATAATTCCAGCATATAATCATAACTCTCAATACACATTGCAGACACACATCACACAAGAATGTTTA